>NW_018403678.1:8563-8719 GCF_002113885.1 Mizuhopecten yessoensis | reverse complement strand
AGACAGACATACACAAGACAGACATACACAAGACAGACATACACAAGACAGACATACAGAAGAAAGACATATACAGACATACACAAGACAGACATACACAAGACAGACATACACAAGACAGACATATACAAGACAGACATACACAAGACAGACATA
>NW_018403678.1:6174-8417 GCF_002113885.1 Mizuhopecten yessoensis | reverse complement strand
CATACACAAGACAGGCATACACAAGACAGGCATACACAAGACAGACATACACAAGACAGACATACACAAGACAGACATATACAAGACAGACATATACAGACATTCACAAGACAGACATATACAGACATACACAGGCAGACATACACTAAGAGGCATACATTTTCAAAATTTTGATGTTTTAACAACCTTTTCAACAATACGTTTTTCTCGCATTGGTAGTCTTGCTTCAGCTCTTCAAAAAAGGCGTTATTGACGCTGTTGTCGCTGGATCTGTATTAAAATTGTGAAAAGTGAGAACATATTTCAAGCGACATTGCTTCTGTGGTATGTGTTAAGTTCACCTAGACAGCATTGTTTGATGGAAAATGCATTCGTTTACAAATATCATTTTTCTTGTGTTTACCTACATCACTGTAATCCAAATAAGAACGATACCGTTTGGTTATGATACCTTGCGAAATCGTTCGATTTATATAGTCATAGATACATAAGTATACCATCGCGATCGATACAATTCTGATGTTATTGTTACGCTACAATTGTTTTCAGGTAAAGACCTAATTTTGTCCCTAGAGGCCAAATGATCCCTTTGTATATATGTATAAGGGTGGGGGAACAACCTTCCCTATGTCAGAATCCCCTGACAACATAATTGTTCTTATGTCCAGCAAATTTCCTGGGCAGGGCTTAACCCAGGGCTAATCTTAGTGACATATTCATTTCTTCATGTCAAGCATTGGTACATATATACATGGTCAAAGGATGGGAACCAAATCTGTTTCCACGTTATGAGCGCTATGCTTAGTCTTCTTGGATAGGGACAGACCAACGGAAGGGACAATCCTGGCAGCATGGATGTTCATTTGTATTTGTCTCACAATGTCCAAAGTGTGAATATCTGGTAATATAATGGGGATCTCAAGTGTTTTCAATACCCCGTTTCCCTACGACGCATTGCGCATGGGCTGGTTACTAGCATTGCTATTACAACACCAAATTGACTCCCCTTTGCACAATCAATTAATCCTTACTAAAGATAAAGTATTTTAAAGACTTTTCCTTATCTCTGATTTATGGGCGCATCCGTCAGTCCCTGAAGCGGCCACATTATCTGTTTAACTGAGTCCCTCTGGCCAAAGGTGCTCTAAAGCAAATGTGGTTAAAACTCCTCTAATCGTACAGAAAGGATTGAAAGATTTGTCTAAAATTTCCCATATTTGGCCGCAACACATCCCCCCTAACCCCCAACACCAATATTGAGTCACAGACGGACGGGTGGATGGATAGGCGGGCAGTATAATTGATCCCAGTATAACTCCATAACCTGGTCACAAATGTGTCCTGGTAATTACAAGGTCTATCATTTCTCGCATTTGATCCACAAAAATGAAAACACTGAATGATGTAAAGACAAGAGCGCAATTATAATGACCTAACAGCAATATTCCTTGAGGGATATATGTGTGTTTTTTCTTTGTTTTTAAAAAAGTACAGTCAATAATGCGTTTATTTATTACGGTCCTTGGCTTTATATATAAACGTATCGTCGATGGTGTAAACCCTCAAACAAATTTGAAATCAATTACATTCTGTGTATTGATATATCTATAATGAATAGTCTGTATCATAAAGTAAATGTGGTCATGTAATGTCCGCATCGCATACGGAGGAGGAAAAGCGATATATTATATATGATAACAATACGGAGGAGGAGGAAAAGCAATATATTATATATGAAAAAAATACGGAGGAGGAGGAAAAGCGAGATATTATATATGATAAAAATACGGAGGAGGAGGAAAAGCGAGATATTATATATGATACAAATACGGAGGAGGAGGAAAAGCGATATATTATAAATGATAAAAATACGGAGGAGGAGGAAAAGCGAGATATTATATATATGATAACAATACGGAGGAGGAGGAAAAGCGAGATATTATATATGATAAAAATACGGAGGAGGAGCAAAAGCGAGATATCATATATGATAAAAATACGGAGGAGGAGGAAAAGCGAGATATTATATATGATACAAATACGGAGGAGGAGGAAAAGCGATATATTATAAATGATAAAAATACGGAGGAGGAGGAAAAGCGAGATATTATATATATGATAACAATACGGAGGAGGAGGAAAAGCGAGATATTATATATGATAAAAATACGGAGGAGGAGCAAAAGCGAGATATCATATATGATAAAAATACGGAGGAGGAGGAAAAGCGAGATATTATATAT
>NW_018403678.1:2236-4641 GCF_002113885.1 Mizuhopecten yessoensis | reverse complement strand
GGAAAAGCGAGATATTATATATGATAAAAATACGGAGGAGGAGGAAAAGCAATATATTATATATGATATAAATACGGAGGAGGAGGAGGAAAAGTGAGATATCATATAAATGATATAAATATGGAGGAGGTGGAAAAGCGAGATATTATATATGATAAAAATACGGAGGCGGAGGAAATGTGATATATTATATATGATATAAAATTTGAAATATCACCTTATTGTTTATGATATTCACCGGTGGATATACTCATACTTACGTTATCATATATGCCACACACGATTTAGAGTTGTTTCCCTTGACCACACTACATGTGTACCAACCCAACTTAACTCCACCATAAACCGTCTTCACAGGACAAAACACTTGTAGGGTATTCACATAGCTGTAATTATAACAATGGGTTAGGGTTAGGGTTGTCCACGGGACAAAAAACTTGTAGGGTGTTCACATAGCTGTAATTATAACAATGGGTTAGGGTTAGGGTTAGGGTTGTCCACAGGACAAAACACTTGTAGGGTGTTCACATAGCTGTAATTATAACAATGGGTGTAGGGTATTCACATAGCTGTAATTATAACAATGGGTTAGGGTTAGGGTTGTCCACGGGACAAAAAAACTTGTAGGGTGTTCACATAGCTGTAATTATAACAATGGGTTAGGGTTAGGGTTAGGGTTGTCCACAGGACAAAACACTTGTAGGGTATTCACATAGCTGTTATTATAACAATGCAAAATAAAACAAAATTTTCTTATTTCTATTGTAGAAAAATATTTTAACTCTATATCATGTCCACCTAATTATGATTTTTACCTGTGAAACAAACGATGAGTTGTTATCATTACATTTTTAGGTACTTTTCAACACAGAAGACGTAATTGAAGCAAGTAAAAGGTCGAAATATTGACATAGAACGATCTTTAATATCTACGAAAACGTCAACTTGATTATTAAAAGCGACTATGGTTAGTGATATATACATGTATACCTTTTAAGTGCATTGAAGCTTTTCTTCGCGTTACAGTAAATAAATATAGGTATTGCCTAAATGACACATCCGAAGACGGGACGATAGCTTTCTCGATAGGTAAGACACGATTTACCGACTATAGGTTTTATAGAGCGTAATTTATAATACTTAACATCACCCAATAGAAATAACATACTTCAACACTTAATGACAAATCGTACATGTCAGCTGCCAAAACAAACACCATACTTCAACATTTAATGACAAATGAAACATGTCAGCTCTCAACACAAACACCATACTTCAACACTTAATGACAAATGAACCATGTAAGCTATCAACACAAACACCATACTTAAACACTTAATGACACATATAACATGTCAGCGCTCCAAAACAAACACCATACTTCTACATTTAATGACCAATATTACATGTCAGCGCTCCAAAACAAACACCACACTTCAACACTTAATAACCAATATTACATGTCAGCGCTCCAAAACAAACACCATACTTCAACACTTAACGACAAATATTACATGTCAGATCTCAACAAAAACATCATACCTCAACATTTAACGACAAATATTACATGTCAACGCCCTAAAACAAACACCATACTTCAACATTTCACGTCAAATATTACATGTCAGATCTCAACACAAACATCATACTTCAACACTTAATGACCAATATTACATGTCAACGCTCCAAAACAAACACCATACTCCAACACTTAATGACCATGTCAGCGCTCCAAATCAAACACCATATTTCAACACTTAATGACCATGTCAACGCCCTAAAACAAACACCATACTTCAACACTTAACGACAAATATTACATGTCAGATCTCAACAAAAACATCATACCTCAACATTTAACGACAAATATTACATGTCAACGCCCTAAAACAAACACCATACTTCAACACTTCACGTCAAATATTACATGTCACATCTCAACACAAACATCATACTTCAACACTAAATGACCAATATTACATGTCAGCGCTCCAAAACAAACACCATACTTCAAAACTTAATGACCATGTCAGCGCTCCAAATCAAACACCATATTTCAACACTTAATGACCATGTCAACGCCCTAAAACAAACACCATACTTCAACACTTAACGACAAATATTACATGTCAACGCTCAAAAACAAACACCATACTTCAACACTTAATGACAAATATTACATGTCAGATCTCAGCACAAACATCATACTTCAACACTTTATGACAAACATAACAACTTACCGCTCCAAAACAAGCATCATACTTCAACACTTCACGACAAATATTACATGTCAGCACTTAATGACCAATATCATATGTCAGCGATCCAAAACAAACATCTAACTTCAACACTTAAAGACCAATATTACATGTCAGCTCTCAACACAAATACCATACTTTAACACG
>NW_018403678.1:0-107 GCF_002113885.1 Mizuhopecten yessoensis | reverse complement strand
CCTCAACACAGAACGATAAATACCATACCTCAACACAGAATGACATATACCATACCTCAACGTAGAATGACAAATACCATACCTCAACACAGAATGACAAATACCAT
>NW_018403677.1:7399-7475 GCF_002113885.1 Mizuhopecten yessoensis | reverse complement strand
CTTACCTCAGTCTGCCTTCTCCCTCTCTCAGTCTGCCTTCTCTGTTCCTCAGTCTGCCTTCTCCTTACCTCAGTCA
>NW_018403677.1:3858-4068 GCF_002113885.1 Mizuhopecten yessoensis | reverse complement strand
TTCTCTGTACCTCAGTCTGCCTTCTCCTTACCTCAGTCTGCCTTCCTTGTACCACAGTCTGCCTCTCTGTACCTCAGTCTGCCTTCTCTGTACCTCAGTCTGCCTTCTCCCCCTCTCAGTCTGCCTTTCTGTACTTCCGTCTGCCTTCTCTGTACCACAGTCTGCCTTCTCTGTACCTCAGTCTGCCTTCTCTGTACCTCAGTCTGCCTT
>NW_018403677.1:3610-3853 GCF_002113885.1 Mizuhopecten yessoensis | reverse complement strand
GTCTGCCTTCTCTGTACCACAGTCTGCCTTCTCTGTACCACAGTCTGCCTTCTCTGTACCTCAGTCTGCCTATCTGTACTTCCGTCTGCCTTCTCTGTACCTCAGTCTGCCTTCTCCCTCTCTCAGTCTGCCTTCTCCTTACCTCAGTCTGCCTCTCTGTACCTCAGTCAGCCTTCTCTGTACCACAGTCTGCCTCTCTGTACCTCAGTCTGCCTTCTCCTTACCTCAGTCTGCCTTCTCCTT
>NW_018403677.1:1451-1944 GCF_002113885.1 Mizuhopecten yessoensis | reverse complement strand
GTACCACAGTCTGCCTTCTCTGTACCTCAGTCTGCCTATCTGTACCTCTGTCTGCCTTCTCTGTACCTCAGTCTGTCTTCTCCCTCTCTCAGTCTGCCTTCTCCTTACCTCAGTCTGCCTCTCTGTACCTCAGTCTGCCTTCTCCTTACCCCAGTCTGCCTTCTCTGTCCCTCAGTCTGCCTATCTGTACCTCTGTCTGCCTTCTCTGTTCCTCAGTCTGTCTTCTCCCTCTCTCAGTCTGCCTTCTCGTTACCTCAGTCTGCCTCTCTGTACCTCAGTCTGCCTGCTCTGTACCTCAGTCTGCGTTCTCTGTACCTCAGTCTGCCTATCCGCACTTCCGTCTGCCTGCTCTGTACCTCAGTCTTCCTTCTCTGTACCTCAGTCTGCCTATCCGTACCTCCGTCTGCCTGCTCTGTACCTCAGTCTTCCTTCTCTGTACCTCAGTCTGCCTTCTCTGTACCTCAGTCTGCCTATCCGTACTTCCGTCTGCCTG
>NW_018403677.1:0-107 GCF_002113885.1 Mizuhopecten yessoensis | reverse complement strand
TCTGCCTTCTCCTCACCTCAGTCTGCCTTCTCTGTACCTCAGTCTACCTTCTCCATACCTCAGTTTGCCTTCTCTGTACCTCAGTCTGCCTTCTCCCTCTCTCAGTC
>NW_018403676.1:4086-4175 GCF_002113885.1 Mizuhopecten yessoensis | reverse complement strand
TATGGTACACTAGACATATGGTACAACAGACATATGGTGCAATAGACATATGGTACAATAGACATACGGTACAATAGATATATGGTACA
>NW_018403676.1:0-106 GCF_002113885.1 Mizuhopecten yessoensis | reverse complement strand
GGTACAATAGACATATGGTACAACAGACATATGGTACAATATACACACGGTACAATAGACTTATGGTACACTAGACATATGGTACAACAGACATATGGTGCAATAG
>NW_018403675.1:991-2386 GCF_002113885.1 Mizuhopecten yessoensis | reverse complement strand
TACGCTATACACGTAGGTAGGTATTACGCCATACACATTGGTAGGCATTACGCCATACCCATAGGTAGGTATTACGCCATACACGTAGGTAGGTATTACGCTATACACATAGGTAGGTATTACACCATACACATAGGTAGGTATTACGCCATACACATTGGTAGGTATTACGCCATACCCATAGGTAGGTATTACGCCATACACGTAGGTAGGTCTTACGCTATACACATAGGTAGGTATTACACCATACACATAGGTAGGTATTACGCCATACACATTGGTAGGTATTACGCCATAAACAGTATTTTCACAATCAAAATTTAACATGAAATCTGAGGCTGATTATCAAGAAAACTCTTTTCATCAATTGGGAAATAAGCAATAAATCATATATCTGTATCTCAGTGGAAATAAGCGACTCAACATGTAAACCTCATCTCCTTGGAAATCAGTTGTAACACACATACATCTGTATCTCAGTGGAAATAAGCGATACAACATGTAAACCTCATCTCCTTGGAAATCAGTTGTAACACACATACATGTGTATCTCAGCAAAAACTATTTATTTTTGCTCTGGGGATTTGTTTAATTGAAAACTTAATAAAATTTACTGGTCCTGCTTACATTCTCCTCACCCTGTGTGCTCACTTACATTCTCCTCACCCTGTGTGCTATATGCTTGGTATTATTCAGAGGCATTAACTTTCGCTGTATTTGCTGTCATCAAAGATTGCGTTAAATGAAATATACAGCGATTATTATTACTATGAGTTATATTCGCCATGACTATATACAGGCACACAAAAATTGTACAGATGTGTTTGCCCAGTTACTGCTGAAACACCCAGTAAACCAAACTTCCCCGGTCATAAGCAGTGTGGATATGAATTGTATTTCAAGCTCGACTCGGACAGGGTTGTTTAAGAAATAATTAATTAAAAACAGCTTACATTCTGATGTACATGCTTTAATTGAAAGGTAATCAAAACACAGATTAGGCATGGCTCTACGCTTGTCCTGTGTTTACCATACTGGATGTTTACCTAGCACCTATATTGGAAGTAGCCAGTGACTTCAAAATTTGGACTACATAAAAATGTAGCCAGTGATGTTTAATCCCCTCAAAAAAACTTTATTGAGAAAATTGTTAAATTAAACAATTATAGTTTATGTCATGATGAATTCCAAGGCTGTGTGTGCAGCCCCTTGTGGATGATACAGGTAGACTGGTTTGATCTGCTGATGTATATCAAAAGAAAACCACAACAGCATAATGGTAAAATAGAGTGGCTTTTAAGTCATTGATTCTCTGTCATCATCAAAGGACAAGTTTCCGCCCAGTCGGTTACCTGAAACCAGTGCATTAGCTAAATTGTGAGCCTCAGATTTCTT
>NW_018403675.1:0-106 GCF_002113885.1 Mizuhopecten yessoensis | reverse complement strand
ACATGACATATCCCAGGGGAATAGAGAACTTACGTAAATGTAACATATGACATATCCCAGAGGAATAGAGAACAGACGAAATTGTAACACATGACATATCCCAGGG
>NW_018403674.1:5041-5119 GCF_002113885.1 Mizuhopecten yessoensis | reverse complement strand
AGCTTGATAGTGAGGCTACAAGTATTGTCATACCTTATGTTAAACTCATAGAGCTTTATAGTGAGGTTACATGTATTG
>NW_018403674.1:0-106 GCF_002113885.1 Mizuhopecten yessoensis | reverse complement strand
ACCTTATATAAAACACATAGAGCTTGATAGTGAGGTTACAAGTATGGTCATACCTTATATTAAACACATAGAGCTTGATAGTGAAGTTACAAGTATGGTCATACCT
>NW_018403673.1:3643-3860 GCF_002113885.1 Mizuhopecten yessoensis | reverse complement strand
ACATATATGGTACCTCTGTATCGGTACTTTATACATATATGGTACCTCAGTATTGATACTTTATACATATATGGTACTTCTGTATCGATACTCTATACATATATGGTACCTCAGTATCGATGCTCTATACATTTATGGTACCTCTGTATTGATACTCTATACATATATATTACTACGGTATAGATGTTTAAATGGTACTTCTGTATCGATACTCTAT
>NW_018403673.1:0-106 GCF_002113885.1 Mizuhopecten yessoensis | reverse complement strand
CTGTATCGATACTCTTTACATAAATGGTACCTCTCTATCGATACTCTTTACATAAATGGTACCTCAGTATCGATACTATATACATGTATGGTACCTCAGTATCGAT
>NW_018403672.1:49485-66223 GCF_002113885.1 Mizuhopecten yessoensis | reverse complement strand
TATAAAGTGCATACCTATTATTCCTGGTGGCAACCTCTCAACCGCAACATGGCAAGGACGGCAGATATAGGCTATCTTTTGTTTCCCGATTCTATCGCGGTACTTGGCACCGCCACCAGAAATAAAAGTTCACGTCCAAATCAGCAAACATCAATCATTGCAAGTTACAAACTGGTAAAATACCAATTTATCAAATAAATTGTAGGAAATCACCTGGTGAACTGTTTTGGTTGCCCAAACTGATATCAAAATTCTTTTTGTCCAAATGAAAAGGAAATTTACTGCATTTTACAATAAATTAGCAACATAATGAGTAAATTGGTAGGAAAATCACTACCCAGACCAAGAGACAATTCTTGGTGTCCAATAGGCAAGAAATGCATTGCCCCTCACAATAAAGTTGTAACAAATTGATCAAATTGGTAATAAATTCTCTACCGTGAACGACTCCAACGACCCCTGTCTATAAAGATAAAAGGTTTGCAGAAGCAGCCAATACCACAATCGCCACTGTTTTGAATATTGCAATTGGTTGATATGCGATTGAGAAAATTAATATTGAAATATAAATAGAGACTTTGTTGCAAACTATGCAGGAAAAAGAAATGTCCAAGGTCTGAAAAATGTACCTGATCCCCTAAAAACAATGCAGAGTTGCTGTATACAATCTTAGGATATTTTATGTACCCCCACCTTTGGACGAATTGACAGCAGCTACCTTACTATGCATACGCCCTCTGTGTTTATTCAGATTACCCCCTGGCCTTTTATATCACCACTTCCTGGGAAGTATTTGGAACCATATAATACAAGTATTAGGCAACAGAGCCCTAAGAGGATCCTATGTACTTAAAAGTCCATGTCTTAAATGACCCAGGGATGAACGGCCTATATTATTGCCACCACAATGAATGACTTAAGCCCGAAGTGGTGATTCATATTTCAGCATTATTTGCACACTACCTAAAGCTTGACTCTAACGCATGCCACAATTCCACAGCGTTGGAGACCCAAATGTACCCCTTCTTCTGAGGACCTGGCATGAACAAAAGCCCGCTTAACAAGGGAGGAGCCTATCAACCAAGCTCTCGATTCCTCATCTGAAAACAAACTTAGTAATTGTCCTTACACTGGTACACTGACAATGGTCAGTCCTTAATTAACCTGATGAAGTGGGCTCTGAATAACAACCTTACTGTTGGAGTTCGTATATAAGATTTGAAATCGCCTTAGCAATTGATTCATAAGCAGATTAAATCCGATTAAACTTGGTTATGATTTAATATTATTTTAAAGGAATTTTATTGATCGCTCTCTATTTATGAATCTTATACGTAGTGTACAAAGTATTGAGGTACGTGTAGAACGGTCAATTTATTCGTTCGTTTGTCAAAGTGTACGTCCTCCTTAATTATAAAATAGTATTTGCTAAATGTTTACAAACATACGTTTAATGGCTAATGGCCTGAAGGTTTATCGAGTAATTTCGCTATGCTATTAAAGACCCAAGGAGGAGGTATGAGTGTGGGAGGAAACCGGTGTACCTAGAGAAAACCCACGTGGTCGGGCCACCACTACCCTGTCACGTCCGATCGGGAAATCGAACCCCGGCCGCCTTGGTGAAAGGCAAGTGCGCTATCCACTGCACCACCCGACAACCTCAAGGACTTTATTCATGGTTATCTCAGATGAAGCAAAAGCTATTCATCGTTGGCAGTAAAACGGCCCTTTTGGTGCCCCTTTATCGCATGTAAATAAAATCTATAAAATACCACTTTCTATAATATCTTTTATAAGTAATGTTGATAAAATCGAATAAATTACAGTACGGTACCGGCAGCTGTCGCCTTTATACCACGCACTTACAACTCGTGCATGTGATATCATCGTTTGTCCGAAAGCTTTCTTATAGCGGTGTTTATCCTCAATCAATCAGTTATTTATAAATAAATCCCTATATGTATATTCATATTATCCAGTTTATCCAAAGAGCGTCAAACAATTCAATGCAATTCAATGCATGTACATTCAACAAAGGTTTAAATTTCCCAACATTTTTATCCAGTTTATGTCACATTACCCAATGTTTTCCATTAATGACTTTTTTATACGTGGTCGAGTGTGTGTGACCCCTTCTGCTATTTCGACGTACAGATACACCTCGTCATACGAAAAAAAATTCGCGCCGTTTTTACACGAACTACCAAGACATAAGATATGTTTCTCACTACATACTTGAACTCACGACTAGCCTTCAGTTACAAGCTAACCGAGGGGATAGGCAATTACAACGGCATGTTTTATGTAAATTACTTCTGTTTGTTTATGTATTTTTATTGTACTATCTTTTCATAATGACTGTGTTTCTCTGTTATATGTTGTGATATCTAAATGTTCATGTTCCTGTCTTGATAAAGGAGCAGATCTCCCTGGACAATTGACAAATTTCTTTGTCTCCACTGTCATTATCACTTCTTTGCCTATATGTATATATTGTTGCAAGTGGAAACACATCATTAACTATGCTTGTTTAGATATTTGGCAAGATGTACTGTATATGTTTAGCTGACTTGTTGCACCAAATGTGATATTTCGTTCAATACCATGTACCTTCCCTTCTTCTCATTTTAGTGGAGTTACATTGTATACATTTTCAACGGCTTTGGTAGTTTGAACGCTCTTGTTGTGTTTACGTAAACTTTGTGATATTCAATGTTTTCAGTTTTTCATTTAATTTCTTTGGGTCATTCAAAATAATCTGTTTTTAATGTTTTGTTACCGTTGAACTGCCTATCTTTAACACATATTTACGGCTTATTAACATACTTTAGACGTTCATGTACAGTTTATGCTATTTATATATACGTATACATTGTATGTTACTTTATTTGTACGTGTACATTGTTTGTTACTTTATACGGACATGTACAGTGTATGTTCCTTTACATGTACGTGTACCGGCCGGTATGTTAATTTACACGGGCGTGTACATTGTATGTTATTTTATATGTACATGTACAGTACATCTTACTTTATACGCACATGTGTGATGTATAGTACTTTAAGTGTCAATGTACAGCGAATGTTACTTTATATGAACGTGAACATTGCATGTAACTTTATATGTACATGTACAGTGTGTTGGTGAACTCTATACGTACCTATACATGGATTGTTACTTTATATGTACATGTACAGTGTGTTGGTGAACTCTATACGTACCTATACACGGATTGTTACTTTATATGTACATGTACAGTGTGTTGGTGAACTCTATACGTACCTATACATGGATTGTTACTTTATATGTACATGTACAGTGTGTTGGTGAACTCTATACGTACCTATACATGGATTGTTACTTTATATGTACATGTACAGTGTGTTGGTGAACTCTATACGTACCTATACACGGATTGTTACTTTATATGTACATGTACAGTGTGTTGGTGAACTCTATACGTACCTATACATGGATTGTTACTTTATATGTACATGTACAGTGTGTTGGTGAACTCTATACGTACCTATACATGGATTGTTACTTTATATGTACATGTACAGTGTGTTGGTGAACTCTATACGTACCTATACATGGATTGTTACTTTATATGTACATGTACAGTGTGTTGGTGAACTCTATACGTACCTATACATGGATTGTTACTTTATATGTACATGTACAGTGTGTTGGTGAACTCTATACGTACCTATACATGGATTGTTACTTTATATGTACATGTACAGTGTGTTGGTGAACTCTATACGTACCTATACATGGATTGTTACTTTATATGTACATGTACAGTGTGTTGGTGAACTCTATACGTACCTATACATGGATTGTTACTTTATATGTACATGTACAGTGTGTTGGTGAACTCTATACGTACCTATACATGGATTGTTACTTTATATGTACATGTACAGTGTGTTGGTGAACTCTATACGTACCTATACATGGATTGTTACTTTATATGTACATGTACAGTGTGTTGGTGAACTCTATACGTACCTATACATGGATTGTTACTTTATATGTACATGTACAGTGTGTTGGTGAACTCTATACGTACCTATACATGGATTGTTACTTTATATGTACATGTACAGTGTGTTGGTGAACTCTATACGTACCTATACATGGATTGTTACTTTATATGTACATGTACAGTGTGTTGGTGAACTCTATACGTACCTATACATGGATTGTTACTTTATATGTACATGTACAGTGTGTTGGTGAACTCTATACGTACCTATACATGGATTGTTACTTTATATGTACATGTACAGTGTGTTGGTGAACTCTATACGTACCTATACATGGATTGTTACTTTATATGTACATGTACAGTGTGTTGGTGAACTCTATACGTACCTATACATGGATTGTTACTTTATATGTACATGTACAGTGTGTTGGTGAACTCTATACGTACCTATACATGGATTGTTACTTTATATGTACATGTACAGTGTGTTGGTGAACTCTATACGTACCTATACATGGATTGTTACTTTATATGTACATGTACAGTGTGTTGGTGAACTCTATACGTACCTATACATGGATTGTTACTTTATATGTACATGTACAGTGTGTTGGTGAACTCTATACGTACCTATACATGGATTGTTACTTTATATGTACATGTACAGTGTGTTGGTGAACTCTATACGTACCTATACATGGATTGTTACTTTATATGTACATGTACAGTGTGTTGGTGAACTCTATACGTACCTATACATGGATTGTTACTTTATATGTACATGTACAGTGTGTTGGTGAACTCTATACGTACCTATACATGGATTGTTACTTTATATGTACATGTACAGTGTGTTGGTGAACTCTATACGTACCTATACATGGATTGTTACTTTATATGTACATGTACAGTGTGTTGGTGAACTCTATACGTACCTATACACGGATTGTTACTTTATATGTACATGTACAGTGTGTTGGTGAACTCTATACGTACCTATACACGGATTGTTACTTTATATGTACATGTACAGTGTGTTGGTGAACTCTATACGTACCTATACATGGATTGTTACTTTATATGTACATGTACAGTGTGTTGGTGAACTCTATACGTACCTATACATGGATTGTTACTTTATATGTACATGTACAGTGTGTTGGTGAACTCTATACGTACCTATACATGGATTGTTACTTTATATGTACATGTACAGTGTGTTGGTGAACTCTATACGTACCTATACATGGATTGTTACTTTATATGTACATGTACAGTGTGTTGGTGAACTCTATACGTACCTATACATGGATTGTTACTTTATATGTACATGTACAGTGTGTTGGTGAACTCTATACGTACCTATACATGGATTGTTACTTTATATGTACATGTACAGTGTGTTGGTGAACTCTATACGTACCTATACATGGATTGTTACTTTATATGTACATGTACAGTGTGTTGGTGAACTCTATACGTACCTATACATGGATTGTTACTTTATATGTACATGTACAGTGTGTTGGTGAACTCTATACGTACCTATACATGGATTGTTACTTTATATGTACATGTACAGTGTGTTGGTGAACTCTATACGTACCTATACATGGATTGTTACTTTATATGTACATGTACAGTGTGTTGGTGAACTCTATACGTACCTATACATGGATTGTTACTTTATATGTACATGTACAGTGTGTTGGTGAACTCTATACGTACCTATACATGGATTGTTACTTTATATGTACATGTACAGTGTGTTGGTGAACTATATACGTACCTATACACGGATTGTTACTTTATATGAACGCTCACATTGTACTTTACTTTTCGCGGACGTTTACAATGAATGCCGACTTTAGACGTTCCTGTACAGTGTATGCTACTTTCTATGTACATGTACAGTGCAAGTTATTTATATATATTTATACAATGTTTGTTACCTTATAGTTACGTGTGCAATGTTTGTTACTTTATACGTAATTGGACAGTGTATGTTACTTTATATGTACGTATACATTGTAGGTTACTTTAAATATACGTTAACAATGTATGTAATTTTGTTTATGTACGTATACAGTATATGATATTTTATACTGACATGTATGTTGTATTTTACTTTATATGTCCAGGTACAGTGAATGTTACTTTATATATACATGTACATTTTATGTTACTTTAAACGGACATCTACATTGCATGTTATTTCAAACTTACATATATGTTGTATGTTATATCATATTTCATGTAAATTGTATGTTATTCATACTTACATGTACATTGAATGTTACTTCATACTTACATGTGCATTGTATGTTACTTTATATTTACATGTACATTGTATGTTACTTCATACTTAAATGTATATTGTATGTTACTTTACTTACATGTACATTGTTACTTTATACTTACATGTACATTGTATGTTACTTTATACTTACATGTACATTGTATGTTACTTCATACTTACATGTACATTGTTACTTCATACTTACATGTACATTTTATGTTACTTCATACTTACATGTACATTGTATGTTACTTCATACTTACATGTACATTGAATGTTACTCATACTTACATGTTCATTGTTACTTTATACTTACATGCACATTGTATTTTACTCATAATTACATGTACAGTGTATGGTACTTCATTCTTACATATACATTGTATGGTACTTTATGCTTACATATACATTTTATGTTCCTTTATACTTAAATGTACATTTTATGTTACTTTATAATTACATGTATATTTTATGTTACTTTATACTTTCATGCACATTGTATGTTACTCATACTTACATGTACATTGTTACTTTATACTTTCATGTGCATTGTTACTTTATATATAGATGTACATTTTATGTTACTTTAAACGGACATGTACATTGCATGTTATTTCAAACTTACATATATGTTGTATGTTATATCATATTTCATGTAAATTGTATGTTATACATACTTACATGTACATTGAATGTTACTTCATACTAACATGTGCATTGTATGTTACTTTATATTTACATGTACATTGTATGTTACTTTATACTTAAATGTATATTGTATGTTACTTTACTTACATGTACATTGTTACTTTATACTTACATGTACATTGTATGTTACTCATACTTACATGTTCATTGTTACTTCATACTTACATGTACATTTTATGTTACTTCATGCTTACATGTACATTTTATGTTACTTCATACTTACATGTACATTTTATGTTACTTCATACTTACATGTACATTTTGTGTTACTTCATACTTACATGTACATTGTTACTTCATACTTACATGTACATTGATTGTTACTCATACTTACATGTACATTGTTACTTCATACTTACATGTACATTTTGTGTTACTTCATACTTACATGTACATTGAATGTTACTCATACTTACATGTACATTGTTACTTCATACTTACATGTACATTTTATGTTACTCATACTTACATGTACATTGTTAATTTATACTTTCATGTGCATTGTTACTTTATCCTTACATGTACATTGTATGTTACTTCATACTTACATGTACATTTTATGTTACTTCATGCTTACATGTACATTTTATGTTACTTCATGCTTACATGTACATTTTATGTTACTTCATGCTTACATGTACATTTTATGTTACTTCATGCTTACATGTACATTTTATGTTACTTCATGCTTACATGTACATTTTATGTTACTTCATGCTTACATGTACATTTTATGTTACTTCATGCTTACATGTACATTTTATGTTACTTCATGCTTACATGTACATTGTATGTTACTTCATACTTACATTTACATTGAATGTTACTCATACTTACATGTACATTGAATGTTACACATACTTACATGTTCATTGTTACTTCATACTTACATGTACATTGAATGTTACTAATCCTTACATGTTCATTGTTACTTCATACTTACATGTACATTTTGTGTTACTTCATACTTACATGTACATTGTTACTTCATACTTACATGTACATTTTGTGTTACTTCATACTTACATGTACATTGAATGTTTCTTCATACTAACATGTGCATTGTATGTTACTTTATATTTACATGTACATCGTATGTTACTTTATACTTAAATGTATATTGTTTGTTACTTTACTTACATGTACATTGTTACTTTATACTTTCATGTGCATTGTTACTTTATACTTACATGTACATTGTATGTTACTTTATTCTTACATGTACGTTGTATGTTACTTTATTCTTACATGTGCGTTGTATGTTACTTTATAGTTAGATGTACATTGTTACTTTATTCTTACATGTACGTTGTATGTTACTTTATAGTTAGATGTACATTGTATGCTACTTCATAGTTACATGTACATTGTATGTTACTTTATACTTACATGTAGATAGTATGTTACTTTATACTTACATGTACATTGTATGTTTCTTTATACTAACATTTACATTGTATACTACTTCATACTTACATATACATTGTATGTTACTTTATTTACATGTTCATTGTTTCTTTATACTTACATGTATATTTTATGTTACTTCATAAACATTGTTACTTTATAACTACACGCACATTTTCACTTTATACTAACATATACATTATATACTTACTTTATACTTACATGTACATTGTTTATTACTTTGTACTTACATGTACATTGTTTCTTCAAGCTTACATGTACATTGTATGTAACTTTATACTTACATGTACATTAAATGTTACTTCATACTTACATGTACATTGTATGTTACTTCATACTTACATGTACATTGTTACTTTATACTTACATGTACATTGTATGTTACTCATACTTACATGTACATTGTATGTTACTTTATGCTTATATGTACATTGTTACTTTATACTAACATGTACATGGTATGTTACTTTACTTACATGTACATTGTTACTTTATTCTTACATCTACATTGTATGTTACTCATACTTACATATCCATTGTATGTTACTTTATGCTTATATGTACATTGTTACTTTATACTAACATGTACATGGTATGTTACTTTACTTACATGTACATTGTTACTTTATACTTACATGTACATTGTATGTTACTCATACTTACATATACATTGTATGTTACTTTATGCTTATATGTACATTGTTACTTTATACTAACATGTACATGGTATGTTACTTTACTTACATGTACATTATTACTTTATACTTACATGTACATTGTATGTTTTTTGATGAATGTAATTTATAGCCACAATATACGACAGTCCGTTTCAGATATTCCGTTCAAAGAAAGTCAAAGGTAGTAAATATTATCACATCAATGAGTCAGTAGGAATATATCACCGATATGAATAGTTAAAATGAATTCAATCAAACAGCTTGTACACATTAAATCGGAACTATATCACGTTACAGAATTTGTAAAAAAACTAATTTGACAGAGTAATGCTTAAATGAAAATAGATATATGTCCCGAAAGCGATTAATATGAATCTCACATAAGGTGTTAACGTTGAACGGTAAGGAAGCCAACGGTTTCTTTCTCAAGGCTGGGACATGCTAAAGTCCTTCAAATGGTAGCTGTTGTTCCCCGATTGTTGTTCAGTGTTTAGGGTAATGGCAGCAACTTGTTTACCTGTTGTCAGTATAATGTGACCGGGTTGAATGTTGTGCATGGTGCCTTCGGTATGGTATTTCAGTGAGATAGCACTATACAGTCGGCATCATATCTGCGCTATCACATGGAGGCAAGGACACCAACATGCCCTACCTCCAGCACAGATACACACTTGCACGCATACACACCACAGATGGCGGCACGTTCTTAAATGACCTTAGCTCTTAATATAAAGTTAAACATAAGAAAACCAAACGACACAGAATCACGTGTTTGTAGCAAATAGAAAACAACTAACAGGAAATGCTAACATATTTCCAACATGTTTTAGAGATAGATCTTACCTTTCCGAAATCCTTTCTCACTTGTAGCCTTCATTGGATATCTGACAAGTTATATCATTGCGAGGGCAAACCAAGTGATAGCTCAAGTTGACCATCAGAGTACTACGATTTTATTTTGCAAGTATCATAAAAAATAAGAAGTTGAAAAATTGTCACAAGAGATTTTATATTCATAACACATAACAAATTTAAAGCTACAAATCATCCAGCATTATTTCCAAAATGTAATTTGCAGCGAGAGAGCGAGGCACGTCAATGTTTTAGCTGCTCGTCACTAACCGAACTATTTACAACGTTATGAAGTTTACAATTGTATTGAACAAGTTAATAATATGCATGTGTTTATCCACCAATGTAACATCTAGGCTCGGTTTACTTAACAAACACCAAACCGTAAGCAAAGATTTTATAAAAGCTGTTTTTCTTCATTTCTATTGATATACCTTTTATCACTTGTAAATAATTACCGCTTTTCATATCATGAAAAGTACAAAAATTAATAATCCATTTAAGATGGTGGATTAGCATCGTATCCAAACAGAAAAAAATCCATTTTGTACATTTCCTGAATTTGAGCTATGATACGTCTAGGCATGCCTACATATGCGGTAACTAAAGCTTGTCTCCGTTGAGCCTTTCTTTCTGTGCTTGATAAAGGATAAGTATGCATTGCTGCTAAAACAGCCTTGGTGATGTCTTCAACGTTAACGTTGTCATTCGTCTGAAATTCCGATAACGGAAACGATATATTTGTTCTTATGTAGCCTTGTATTTTGAATCCTTCCCACATTTTCATGAAGTAAGCGAGTTTGTTGCTACAACATGATCGCATCACAGGGTTGTCAATGGCACCCCACATTGTTTTAATGACTCCCCCCATCGTCTTATTTGTACCAGATCCACGAAACATCAGCCTTAGTGTTGATTTTATTTCGTTGCTGATGTTCAGCTGGTCGATGATGTGCTCCGTATCTTGTGTCATTGTCTCCTGTTGAATGACATACTGATATCCCACGTCACAGACTCTACACATGGCGTAAACGGGACTCCAATGTCGGTTGATGATGCTTCCATGTAGAGCTTTTGTAGTTACGCTGTCAATAAAATCTTGGAAAGATATGTTATATCCACAATCCCCTACTTCGGTTTTATAAAATCCCTTCCCTAATGACTGCGCAAGTGAATGAGCGATAGATGCAAATCGTAATAAAAAATATTTGTCTATGAATGCAGAAAATAATCTTGAATAGGGGTCACGGGAAACAACAATACCCTTTGTAGTCAATGGTTTAGGATTGGAATCTAATTTTTTAGTAAATCCAGCGCTTAAAGCGTGTATTTTATTCCTGGGAAAGCTGAAGGCTTTATTCGCCGGTATTCCTTTCTCTACGATTAAAAACACAATCGCCCAAAATGTACTTCCAGCTTTTGCGACTTTACAAACACTTATGTTCAGTTTCCTTGATTGAAAGAAAATTGCTTCGGCTTGCTGGTCCTTTATTTTGTATTGCTCTTTTCGGTCAGTACTATAACATCCTTCCTGCAAATGTTGGATACGCTTATTCCATGTATCCTTCATCCCTGTACTGTGGTCAAGGTATTGTCCCTTCATCTGATCCTGTTTGAATTCGATGTCTTGACCTGAAACAAACAAAATAATTTATATTGTTTAAACAGTCTATCTATACAGTTTAATGGTTGTCCGTTGAATGCGACGTGCATGAAATTGTAACGGTTGCCCGTTAAATGCTATACATTTGTTATGGTCGTCAATAGGATAATATTCATTCGCAAAAGTGAAATGTTTTAATTTGTAAATGTTGCCCATTGAAAATGCTATACATATGTAACGGTTGCCCGTCTATTGCTACATGTATGCCATTTTAATGGTTGCCCGTTAAATGATACACGTTTGTAATGGTTACGCATTGAATATTATACCTAAGTAATGGTTGTCCATGTAATACTACTTGTATTTTTTATTAATTACACATTAGATCGGGTAGAAGAGTTAAAATGTCGCCACTAGTCACCGTTTTGTTTTGCGACTTGTAGATTTGTGGTCGAAATCGGTTATCATAATCAAATTTAAAACCTGAAAATGTGTCTGTTAAATATAGAAACTACATAAAAACTATTAATTGAACTGTATGTTATTCACATTTTACTTGACTCAAATTATTTTCCGGATTCTTATATCAGTATCATGCTCGGAAACAAACGTGAACATCTGCCTTCCTCTCTCAGTTCCGTGTACATTCAACTAGCTGCGGAAACCATAGTTTCTAGGCCCGATCGTTTTTGTTTTATTATATTTTTTATTATTATCGGACCCTCTGTACCACCTTGTATCTTAAAAGAGGAAGGTAACACAGGTGGTTGCACTTTAAAGATAAAGTAATCGATACAGTTTGCCAAAATCTAATTACACTGCATCAAACAGCTGTTTTGTCCTTCTAGGGTCCGATAATAATAAATAAAAAATAAAAAAAGATCGGGCCTAGAAGCTACGGTTCCTGTAGCTAACATTTAACAAGCCACTTTGTGTTTTAATAAAATAAACAGCGTATGTTATAAAATATGGCGTTACACCTTCTCCGACAGGAACGAGCGTATGTTAAAGTTTGATTATACGTTTGAAACGTTTGTAGGCGGTAAAAAATTAGGAAATACCATTAACTACGTATAAAAAATACAAATCATCTGGATATGGACCCGATAAGTGTTTAAGACATGTTTATCCAAGTATGCAGGGTCACCTAAATCAAGATATATACTGGCTCCCAAATGAAGCGTTACATTATTGTATGGACAGTGTTTCATTATTATATTGAAAATGCTGAACTTTTACACAGTTAAAATGGATATCAATATGAATTGTATCAAATAATTTACTTCAGTTTCATTTGAATGTCTCTATGCAACGACGTCTCTAGTGTTATCCAGCGTACGGTACGTACAACTCAAATTCACACAATTAATATCGCGCGAAAGACCCCTGGCGTTGATCACAGCCAGACAACAACGTCGCATGTAAGTAATGAGTCGGTTTATAGACCTCATCGGGATCCTCCACCTTCCTTCCAGAAAGGCCATCCTCAACTGATCCAACTTTTGAGACTGCTGACGTCGAAGCCTTATTCGTCTGTCCAACTGATCCAAGAGGTTCTCAGTTGGATTGAGATAAGGGCAAGGCGATTGCCAATCAATCAATTACGCGTTCAACATGAGCATGTGCGTTATCTTGTTGAAACGTGCCACCATGCGTCATCGTGAATGAAACAATATATCTGGTGCCTAATACACTGGTCGTTCAGGCTTCCGTCAGCGATCACAAGTTCTGTCTCTGCGCCTATTGCCACCTCTCAAAATGACATTTCCAGCACCAAACCGATCATGAAGCAAGGTGCAGGCGTTCAGATAACGATTATCACTCGCCTTCTGACATCCGAGCGACAGTGTAGATATCCGGGACTCATCCTTTAATAGAACTTGTTGCAATGTCGTAGAGACAATCGTAAATACCGTTGTACCCATGCTGAACGCCTTTGTATATGACGTCGGATAAATCGAAGTACACGATACGTTCCGTTAGAATATAGCCTACCTCGACCAATCCACGGATTACAGTTTGCGGACTAATGTGAGGGTGATTGGGGATGTTGGAAGCGGTCGTTGCCGCCGTTACTGTCCGATTACGCAGACGACGTAAGCAGATACATCTATCTGTCCTATTCTACGTGACAAAAAATGCGGCTTTCCCGACCTTGGTCGATTGGCCGTCGAATTCGTGACGGCTATAAACCAGCTCCAAAGACTGGATATGGCTATCCTGGACACACCAAACCTCCCCTTTCACGGCCAGCCTAACGTCAGTAAGCCGTGGCATTGCTAATATGGCTTGGACACTGAAACAACGATTTTTTCTTCTCCATATACTGACTTATACCGTGACCCGATAAAAAGAAAAAACAAAGCCTTTAACAATTTGTTTACACAGTACACAAGCAAAACCTTCCGCGCGTAAATCGAGTTCAAGGCTACGCTTCACTGAATTTTGTCGACGTTTACTTGTCCAACCTCAAGCCAACCCGCGGGAATAATATAACAAAGCAATTAGGTTAATTTAAGATGTTATGAAAATGCAATATTACAAAACGTTATGTTTCATTTTGGGACAAGTATAAATTATCTTTAATTCTACCAAGGTCACCTTTTATTGGTTAATAACCATGGATTATTGGACGATGGATCATGCGCGAGCCTGTGTTATTTTCCAACAGACCAACGCTCTTTTCCCGCCAATAAACCGGTAACAATTTGCTAGCGGACAAATAGAAAATCCTATATCTAGATCTACTTAAATCTTCAAGCTCACTGTCAGAATGTTCCGCTGACCTTACCGCGAAGGTGACTTGAAATAAAGTTTGTGTATCCATCAAATGTTGATTTCATGTGTTGACAAGCGATGTCAATAGAATGATTCAAATCAACACATGGCAAAAAGCATGACGTCAGTGTTTGTTGAAAAATGGAAAAAAAAAATCACAAAATAGAACAACAGCCCACAGGGTAAGAACTGATAGAAACGTGCGGCTTCTTGCGAAATAAAGACATTTAGGCAGCACGTGACAAACGTTAACGCGCCCAAAAGAACAGCCTTATGTAGATAATTAGATTATCTGAGTCGCCTTGTTTATCATAAGCGTGACAAAAAACAGACATTCATTTCATTTTGCTTGGTATAATACATATAATCAACATTGATTTTATATTATAGTGGAGTATCTGACTCGGGATTCGAAAATGTTTGAAAAATAATCAATTCAGGCCGCAAGCGGATTTCGTTAATTATTTTTTTCAATATTTTCTCTTCCTCGTTATCTTTTCCACGCACATTACGTTGATTATTTCTTAAATGCCGTTTGTACGTGCCGAGAGCACTAACACAAAGCGATTATATGTCTGTAGTACAGATATGGCATGCGTAGGTATACATGCCGTTTGTACGTGCCGACAGCACTAACACAACGCGAGTATATGTCTGTAACGCGTAGGTATACATGCCGTGTGTACGTGCCGAGTGCACTAACACAAAGCGAGTATATGTCTGTAATGCGTAGCTATACATGCCTTTTGTACGTGCCGAGAGCACTAACACAAATCGAGGATATGGCTGGAGTACAGAAATGGCATGCGTAGGTATACATGCCGTTTGTACGTGCCGACAGCACTAACACAACGCGAGTATATGTCTGTAATGCGTAGGTATACATGCCGTGTGTACGTGCCGAGAGCACTAACACAAAGCGAGTATATGTCTGTAGTACAGAAATGGCATGCGAAGGTATAAATGCCGTTTGTACGTGCCGAGAGCACTAACACAAAGCGAGTATATGTCTGTAATGCGTAGGTATACATGCCATGTGTACGTGCCGAGAGCACTAACACAAAGCGAGTATATGTCTGTAGTACAGATATGGCATGCGGAGGCATACATGCCGTCTGTACGTGCCGAGAGCACTAACACAAAGCTAGTATATGTCTGTAGTACAGAAATGGCATGCGAAGGGATAAATGCCGTTTGTACGTGCCGAGAGCACTAACACAAAGCGAATATATGTCTGTAGTACAGAAATGGCATGTGTAGGTATACACGCCGTTTGTACGTGCCGAGAGCACTACCACAAGGCGAGTATATGTCTCTAGTAAAGATATGGCATGCGGAGGTATAAATGCCGTTTGTACGTGCCGAGAGCACTAACACAAAGCGAGTATATGTCTGTAGTACAGATATGGCATGTGGAGGTATACATGACGTCTGTACGTGCCGAGAGCACTAACATAACGCGAGTACATGTCTGTAGTACAGATATGGCATGCGTAGATATAAATGCCGTTTGTACGTGCCGAGAGCACTACCTCAACGCGAGTATATGTATGTAGTAAAGATATGGCATGCGGGGGGATACATGCCGTTTGTACGTGCCGAGAGCACTACCACAAAGCGAGTATATGTCTGTAGTAAAGATATGGCATGCGGAGGTATAAATGCCGTTTGTACGTGCCGAAAGCACTAACATAAAGCGAGTATATGTCTGTAGTACAGATATGGCATGCGTAGGTATACATGCCGTCTGTACGTGCCGAGAGCACTAACACAAAGCGAGTATATGTCTGTAGTACAGATATGGCATGCGAAGGTATAAATGCCGTTATATTCTAATTCGCTTCCCTCAAACGAACATAAATTATTTATCATATAAAACTCCAACTCTTTACCGGGAGTTCGTCCGCCTAGCAACGAGGACGTACATATTTATTCAGGTAAAATTACATGGAAATCGGAAAATGGATCCGTAATCCCAGTGCTGTGCGGGAATTGCTGGCCACTTCGTCTTGTCCTTCATGCTCCAAAATAGCTGTACACAAATCAGGTTGTTTCATTCCCCATGTGAAAGGATTGCTGGAAATATAATGTAACAGCCACCCAAAAACTGAACAAGTACTAACAAGAATGGGCGGGTGGGCGGGAAGTCCGGACTGATCAACAGCTAGGCGAACACAGACACCTGTACGTGTCGCTACTGTCCCAAGCATACCTGTCCCACGTGCACTAGTAGCTGCACGTGCGAGACAAGACACGGACATCCCGTCCACTCGTTTACATAACAATGATAAATATATTTATATTCTAATTCGCTTCCCTCAAACGAACATAAATTATTTATCATATAAAACTCCAACTCTTTACCGGGAGTTCGTCCGCCTAGCAACGAGGACGTACA
>NW_018403672.1:4168-47022 GCF_002113885.1 Mizuhopecten yessoensis | reverse complement strand
GTACTGGGGCCCGTGCTGTCTCCCGGGGGGTCCCCCTGCAGCCGCTGGGGTCGATTTTTTCGTGGAACGTTTCTTCCGCTGAGCCCTGAATTCAGCCTGACGAATTTTCTTTTCATCCTCTGAGTCACTGGCGAGCTCATCACTTTGGTACTCATTCACGGTATCCCAGCCACACACTGACTTGTCTGCAATACGTATCAGCTTATTACGTTTCTCAAGCAGAGTACGGATGTTACGTAAACTGTCCCTAGTTGAGGAGGAATCACCCTTCACCACAGCTTTCTCAGCCAATTCTACTTCTTCAAGGACTTCGGAATTGAAATCAAACTGTTTTTTATTTCCATTGAATTTAAATTTCACTTCTCTTTCTTTTTTCAAACGTTTGAAGGAGTTAGCGGACAAGTCATGTTCCTCCCTTATATCGTCCCGTAGACCTTTCAATTTTGCGTCAAGGTAGGTAGTAAATAAGTCCAAAGCCTGGAAGGCGTCGTTATTAGAACTAACTGGTTTTGGGGCCGGAACACTATCCGTAGGACCAATACTATCCCCCTCGGTATTTAACTCGGTCATATCAGCGATAACAAGTACGTCCGGACTGATCAACAGCTAGGCGAACACAGACACCTGTACGTGTCGCTACTGTCCCAAGCATACCTGTCCCACGTGCACTAGTAGCTGCACGTGCGAGACAAGACACGGACATCCCGTCCACTCGTTTACATAACAATGATAAATATATTTTGTACGTGCCGAAAGAACTAACACAAAGCGAGTATATGTCTGTAGTACAAATATGGCATGCGTAGGTGTATCAGCTCACTAATCTGAAATCAAACATCCCATCAGAAATGATGTGATGTATTCTTGAAATCGAACAAATGGGAAAGGAAAATATGCTTTAAAATACATCATAATAAGGAGACGATGCGTTTAATTCAAGCTACACCTGTAAAACCGGCGCAAAATGGACGTCACAGCGCCTAAACAAGGGGAATAGAGTAGTAAATCAAAGTCATCATTCAAATACAACATAGAAACTAAATAAACTCCAGCACGCACATAGATACAGCCTAAATCCCTATAAAACCAAGTGATCTAGAATAGACAGAATTTCCTACGCCACGTTTGACGCCTCTCATCAAATCTATGAACGTATGAACATGTATGTCCCATACAAAAAGACATCACAGAAAATTTCGCCCAATTAATAATCGCCCTTCAGATGTTAAATCAATATTCGCCGAGCGTTACTTTCGCCCTTCACTCGTAATTACTATAAAGGTTCGTTGTGTACTGATACAATTGTATTCGTCATCAGAAAAAATGCGCCCTCATTGCGAAAATTGAAAAAAGGCAAAAAGTAAATACCGGCGAAAATTTATTTTCCGACTGCTTATATATGGAATCACGGCATAATGACATGTGTCACATGCTTGTTTTGTAACGTAGAAAACACTTACCTATTACTGTACCGGGTACGTAACGTTTACAAGTTAAATTAGTATTAATGTACAGTTTATTTCTAAAAAATATGATGTATTCATGTACAACATTTCACCTCTATAGAATTAACATACTTTTGTATGCGTGTAGTCAACGATTTAAGTTACCGCTGATAATATAATCTCACATTTATTATGCACGAGTGTGCCGAGGTAATACTGAAGACATATCATAAACTACCAATCAAAATACATACGTTGACATGATATTGATAACTAGCTGGTTGTGATCAATTTTAATATAGAAAAAACCGCATTTGAATGAAAGTTAAATTTGATGATGGTTATAACAAATTTTGTTATAGAAATGTCGTCGGGCACAATGTCATTGCTAAAATGTATTATCGTATTTGTCGAATCCTTTTATTTTATTTTCATTTTTTAATGATTTTAATTCTTTATGATAAAAATGTGTGAGCACTACGTGTTTTGATTTGACATCATAGGCCTACATACTAAAAGCACAGTATGTTTCTTCTCATATCTTGACTTCAATGATGGCCTATCAAAAATCGAACCTTCACTACCACTTCATTTCACAAACAATGTATAGCCTTTATCGCAAGCGTTACCCGTCCTTTATAAGTATCACATTAATCTATTCGGCTTATATAGATATATCAAGTTCCTGCGAGCTTTCTCTGGCATGTGTATTCGATGGATAGGTCATATTTACAACTAAAATGCAAAACCTACATATGTGATAACTTGAGGCTTCAATTTGTACCAAAGAGGAAAACAGTCCTCCTAAAGATCTGATTTTACCGCTTTATCACAACCTAGTTCGTACGTCGTCTCTAAGCGGTTCACAAATTATTATCCGTGATTATATGGCCTTTGCAACCAGCCAATATCTTGCTCAACTCCCTGGGGAGCATACAGCCGGTGCAGCCATTTTGGCGCTCACAGCTAGCATTCTACATTTCTAACACTGCTCAACCACGTACCCATTTACATCTGAGTAGACTGGAACAATCGGAGTAAAGTATCTTGCTCAAAGATACAACACAATGATATTGAGTGCCTATCACTTTGAATGACGACGTATCCTCTGTGTAATATCATGGAATTGCAGGGGAAATCTGAACAAGTGCAACGAGTGGTCAGGATACGTTTTTATACCCAAACGTACTCTCAACATATTGTCAGGATATGCTTTTATATACTGACATACAGACGTACTCTCAACATATTGTCAAGATACGCTTTTGAACACAGACAAACTTCCAACATGAGGTCAGGAGACGCTTTTGTATACAAAAGTACTCTCTACATGTGGTCAGGATACGCTTTTGTACCTAGACACACTCTCAACATGTGGTCAGGATACGCTTTTGTACCCAGACACACTCTCAACATGTGGTCAGGATACGCTTTTATACCCAGACACACTCTCAACATGTGGTCAGGATACGCTTTTATACCCAGACACACTCTCAACATGTGGTCAGGATACGCTTTTATACCCAGACACACTCTCAACATGTGGTCAGGATACGCTTTTATACCCAGACACACTCTCAACATGTGGTCAGGATACGCTTTTATACCCAGACACACTCTCAACATGTGGTCAGGATACGCTTTTATACCCAGACACACTCTCAACATGTGGTCAGGATACGCTTTTATACCCAGACACACTCTCAACATGTGGTCAGGATACGCTTTTATACCCAGACACACTCTCAACATGTGGTCAGGATACGCTTTTATACCCAGACACACTCTCAACATGTGGTCAGGATACGCTTTTATACCCAGACACACTCTCAACATGTGGTCAGGATACGCTTTTATACCCAGACACACTCTCAACATGTGGTCAGGATACGCTTTTATACCCAGACACACTCTCAACATGTGGTCAGGATACGCTTTTATACCCAGACACACTCTCAACATGTGGTCAGGATACGCTTTTATACCCAGACACACTCTCAACATGTGGTCAGGATACGCTTTTATACCCAGACACACTCTCAACATGTGGTCAGGATACGCTTTTATACCCAGACACACTCTCAACATGTGGTCAGGATACGCTTTTATACCCAGACACACTCTCAACATGTGGTCAGGATACGCTTTTATACCCAGACACACTCTCAACATGTGGTCAGGATACGCTTTTATACCCAGACACACTCTCAACATGTGGTCAGGATACGCTTTTATACCCAGACACACTCTCAACATGTGGTCAGGATACGCTTTTATACCCAGACACACTCTCAACATGTGGTCAGGATACGCTTTTATACCCAGACACACTCTCAACATGTGGTCAGGATACGCTTTTATACCCAGACACACTCTCAACATGTGGTCAGGATACGCTTTTATACCCAGACACACTCTCAACATGTGGTCAGGATACGCTTTTATACCCAGACACACTCTCAACATGTGGTCAGGATACGCTTTTATACCCAGACACACTCTCAACATGTGGTCAGGATACGCTTTTATACCCAGACACACTCTCAACATGTGGTCAGGATACGCTTTTATACCCAGACACACTCTCAACATGTGGTCAGGATACGCTTTTATACCCAGACACACTCTCAACATGTGGTCAGGATACGCTTTTATACCCAGACACACTCTCAACATGTGGTCAGGATACGCTTTTATACCCAGACACACTCTCAACATGTGGTCAGGATACGCTTTTATACCCAGACACACTCTCAACATGTGGTCAGGATACGCTTTTATACCCAGACACACTCTCAACATGTGGTCAGGATACGCTTTTATACCCAGACACACTCTCAACATGTGGTCAGGATACGCTTTTATACCCAGACACACTCTCAACATGTGGTCAGGATACGCTTTTATACCCAGACACACTCTCAACATGTGGTCAGGATACGCTTTTATACCCAGACACACTCTCAACATGTGGTCAGGATACGCTTTTATACCCAGACACACTCTCAACATGTGGTCAGGATACGCTTTTATACCCAGACACACTCTCAACATGTGGTCAGGATACGCTTTTATACCCAGACACACTCTCAACATGTGGTCAGGATACGCTTTTATACCCAGACACACTCTCAACATGTGGTCAGGATACGCTTTTATACCCAGACACACTCTCAACATGTGGTCAGGATACGCTTTTATACCCAGACACACTCTCAACATGTGGTCAGGATACGCTTTTATACCCAGACACACTCTCAACATGTGGTCAGGATACGCTTTTATACCCAGACACACTCTCAACATGTGGTCAGGATACGCTTTTATACCCAGACACACTCTCAACATGTGGTCAGGATACGCTTTTATACCCAGACACACTCTCAACATGTGGTCAGGATACGCTTTTATACCCAGACACACTCTCAACATGTGGTCAGGATACGCTTTTATACCCAGACACACTCTCAACATGTGGTCAGGATACGCTTTTATACCCAGACACACTCTCAACATGTGGTCAGGATACGCTTTTATACCCAGACACACTCTCAACATGTGGTCAGGATACGCTTTTATACCCAGACACACTCTCAACATGTGGTCAGGATACGCTTTTATACCCAGACACACTCTCAACATGTGGTCAGGATACGCTTTTATACCCAGACACACTCTCAACATGTGGTCAGGATACGCTTTTATACCCAGACACACTCTCAACATGTGGTCAGGATACGCTTTTATACCCAGACACACTCTCAACATGTGGTCAGGATACGCTTTTGTACCCAGACACACTCTCAACATGTGGTCAGGATACGCTTTTGTACCCAGCCACACTCTCAATATGAGGTCAGGAGACGCTTTTGCACAGACACACTCTCAACATGTGGTCAGGATACGCTCTTGTACCCAGACACTCTCAACATGTGGTCAGGATACGCTTTTGTACCCAGACACACTCTCAACATGTGGTCAGGATACGCTTTTGTACCCAGACACACTCTCAATATGAGGTCAGGATACGCTTTTATACCCAGACACACTCTACATGTGGTCAGGATACGCTTTTGTACCCAGACACTCTCAATATGAGGTCAGGATACGCTTTTGTACCCAGACACTCTCTACATGTGGTCAGGATACGCTTTTGTACTCAGACACACTCTCAACATGTGGTCAGCATACGCTTTTGCACAGACACACTCTGGTCAGGATACGCTTTTGTACCCAGACACTCTCTACATGACACACTCTCAACATGTGGTCAGGATACGCTCTTGTACCCAGACACACTCTCAATATGAGGTCAGGATACGCTTTTGTACCTAGACATACTCTTAACATGAAACATAACTCTTTCAAGGAAAACATGGTGAGATTATTTAAAAATCAAATGCCATTAAAACGTCTATTAAGGTTTATATGATTTAATATTAGAAAGAACAGCTTCGTGCAAATGCGGATATTTATATTTCAATGCATTACATTACCTTACTTACTAAACGTATTACCCCAATAGATCAATAAATCAATTCATATAATGATAATATTACTTTTTACATGCGCTAGACGGTATGCCATGTGATAGTATTATAACGTGAAATGACCGAGTTTCATTGTAACACGTAAATGTAAATCCAGACATAATTAATGCTACTGTACAATGCAGGCCGGAACAATACTTGTTTTATTATTAGTATTTTAGAAATGTTTTAACTAATATACAATGAAAATAAAAACAGACGCTTTCGTCTGTAAATGTGCCAAATAGAAGTTTCATTTTATAATTAAGTTTAACAAATAATTCAATGTCTATGCACAAACTTGATCCAACAAATAGGTCAATGTACTCACCATTCTGGGAGTTACTTTCGAAGATGTAAAAGCAACACAGTAAAGTAACTGATATACATCCGATAACCACACACTTGTACCTAATGATCCCCATTGTTGATAGTATCAAACAGTCGTCTGCCTATTTAAATACGAGTTGACCACAGGCAATGATAGCATAGGTCATATGTCGATGTAAATACAGCACGGTATCAGGTGGTCACTTTCAACAAAAGTCGTCCGTCGATGTAGGTACATCAAGACATCACGTGGTTGCTGATAGAATAGGTCGCTGTCGATTTAGATACAATGTCATATCAGCCGGTTATGGCAGCATAAGGTTTGGCTGTGTAAAATGTCAACGGTAGTGCAGCATTGGTCGTCTGCCTATTTAAATATAATAAAATACCAATCATAAGTCATTTGCAGGTTTGGTGGTCGGTGTAGTTAAATGCAATAATGTCAACGTTCAACTGTAGGACTGGTCGCCTTTCTTTGTAGATATGATAAGATATCAGACGTAGGCTGGCAAAAACACTGTCACCTGTCTCTGTAATATGATAAGACCCGAGCACACAGCAATACAATCACAGTTCGCAAATCAAGAGTGACATATTGCACTCCTAGTATGATTGTTGTAATAAGTTCCAGATGTTGCACATAAATCAATACATAACGAAAGGAATTAGTGTTAAAACCTATTGATAAATGGATACAGGAGCCTAATACATTGACATAATCTACGCGACCTTTGAAGAAAAAAATCGTTAACGTAAGGAGACTGCAACGACATACTGAGTATGTGATGCCAGACTGTGTAAACGTTTCGATACATTCAGTGTAAGACTTTACATGGTCTGGAAACTTTGAGAACACTGAAGTGTTATTAGAGTTCATCCCCCCCCCCCCCAAGTCTTCATTCAGCTACATCTATTGCCACTCTCTGCTGTGTGTTTGTCCTTTTCACATATATTACAATCACAAAAACCGTGATATTCCGAGGATGTCCGCGAATAGCAAATCGATTTAATCAGTAGTGTTAAGTCAAGGAAAGAGAAACTTAAACAGGGATGTTACGTCAAGGAAAGAGAAACTTAATGGGGCATCACGCTAAACACCTTCCCTCAAACAAGGGGCAAACCTTTCTGTAAAAAGGAATATTCACGAGACGAATTTCCCTTTTCAATTGTGTTCATAAAATGCATATGCATTGCCAAGTATAAAAAAGAGAAACGGTTGTGAATTTCTTTTGCATTGTACAACTCAATGTCTTTGGCCACTTTTTTTTTCTAGACCATACATTATATATACAGTATATATTCATGTATACTCTCTTTCCCACTTTCACTGTCTTTATACGCTAACACCTAGTAAGTCATATTAGCCAAAACCACTACGTGTTCATGTAGAATATGTCTCAGATATTGAACGTGTTGAGATACTTGATAATTTTATGTTTTCAATACTTTACATAGATTAAAGCATACTTGCAAATGGGCCCTTTTTATGCTGAGACAACTTTTCTTTAATCAGTTATTTTTCTCCAACACAGAAGCCGTAATTATCGGCAGCACGCGTCATTTTTACAACGTAAACAAATGACTTTTTTCCCCGTTTTCAATGCGTATTCCGAAAATTAATTATTTATAGAGAGAAAGTTGTTGCATGATCATACATTCTAAGTCAACATCATGTGAAAACATGAACTGTTGAAACATAACGATTTAAAAAATATTTTTGTTATGCGATCCTATATACTATAGGTTCTCCTTCCTCAGTTATTCATCCTGAACCGTCATTTTGACATATTTAAATTTTGCATGTAAATAAAAAAAATCGTTTACTTCAGCAATATAATAAAATCATACCATTTTACTGAACCCGGGAATATTATAAATTATGTAAATCTAATAGCGCACGTATCTACTTTGACCCCGAGTACCGACAGAAGAGAGAACAGAATACGCCGTAGCTATCACACCAGTTATCCCTTGGAGGGCCTCATAGCAAAATCAAACTAACCAGTCACTTATCCCTTCCTTTTGCATAAACTACTGTTTATAGAAACACAAAGTAAACTCTCTCCGATACATGCCCATTAACATAACAAAATCAGTTCATCTGTGTTTCAACTCAGACAAAGATACTAGCGAGGTTAATAGTTTTAGATATTTATTCATAATATAAACAGCATTTCTGTCGATTACATTTCAGCCTAAACCGGCTATCCGGAAGAATACATGCACCGTAGTAACTGATTAGGGCAGTTATTTTCTCCTTTGAATACTTCCCACCTTCAATAATGATTCCGTAACGTCATCCTTGCGCTATCTTTTGACCATTTAGCAATTTTTCGCTTCGTAGCTGACGCGGTAACGGTTTCCTCACACGGCTTCACATTTTGTTTACAATGAAATGGCGTGCTATATGCATGCGCTAGTAGGGGGATATCCCTGGAAAAAAAACGTTAGTCAGACAGGTAGAAATCCCGATGCTTATCTTAAAATTATTCAGTTTTATGAATATTTATCAGCCAAATTCGATCGTTATTTTCCATAGGGAGACTCACTTGATATGTTTATGAAGTATTTGAAAAATGAGACAAAAAATATACACTTCACCGTGATGCCCCTTTAAACAGGGGTGTTACGTCAAGGAAAGAGAGACGTAAACAGGGGGCTAAGTCAAGGAAAGAGAGACGTAAACAGGGGTGCTAAGTCAAGGAAAGAGAAACATAAACAGAGGTGTTACGTCAAGGAAAGAGAGACGTAAACAGGAGTGTTACATCATGAAAAGAGAGACGTAAACAGGGGTGCTAAGTCAAGGAAAGAGAGACGTAAACAGGGGTGTTACATCAAGGAAAGAGATACGTAAACAGGGATGTTACGTCAAGGAAAGAGAAACATAAACAGAGGTGTTACGTCAAGGAAAGAGAGACGTAAACAGGGATGTTACGTCAAGGAAAGAGAGACGTAAACAAGGGTGTTACGTCAAGGAAAGAGAGACGTAAACAGGGATGTTACGTCAAGGAAAGAGAAACATAAACAGGGGTGTTACGTCTAGGAAAGAGACACATAAACAGAGGTGTTACATCAAGGAAAGAGAGACGTAAACAGGTATGTTACGTCAAGGAAAGAGAAACTTAAACAGAGGTGCTAGGTCAAGGAAAGAGAAACATAAACAGGAGTGTTACGTCAATGAAAGAGAAACTTAAACAGATGTGTTTCGTCAAGGAAAGAGGAACTTCAGCATAGGAAAATCGAAATCGCCACGCTTATAAAATAGCTAAATAGTTGAAGTCGTCCGTACGTGTCATGTTGTCAGTAAATATCGAGGAAAGCCACTGATGCGATGAAATATGTAGTTTTCTTGAGATCGAAGTGAGGAAGGTGTACACAATCGGTGTACATAATGAATGTCTTGTTATTCAAAAAAATCAAAAAATCTTTATATATCTGAAATTAAAAACGAAGAACCTCGCAAGGTCTTTGATAAGTCGACCAAGAAGAGAGACTTTGTTTTCCCCTGTGAGTATACTACAAATAGCAGTCTGCTAGAAAACCTCGTCACCAAACTTTAAAAAGATTTGTCAAACAGGAATTCAATCAGTCTCACGGTGTCAATTTATTCCATGTTAAAACTATAGCATTTTGTCGTACATTTGTACTTCAACAAGTACAAATTATTTCCGAAAATATAATTAAAGTAATACAGTTTTTTTTCAAATGTCAAAGAAGTGAAAATATGTGAAAGTTAAACTTAGCATGAAGAGATGTGTCGAGCACTTTCACGAAATCTTAAAAACAATATATAAAAAAAAACCACTGAGGAAGTAAATTTAGTATATTTCATTTAATTCTTTCATAATATAAGGTGTGTTTTTATTTTAAAGTGTTTTTTATTTTTAAAAAAATGACAATATATAATAATAAATTAAAATAAATAAATATTATTGATATTAAAAACCCGAAGGTTAGTCACAGCATTACCACGTTCTTGTTTAAAATACTGAGACTTTCGTACTTTGTCAAAGTTTCTTGATGTCTAAATAATAACATCTATAGTAAGTTAAGTAATTCTTTAGACATACAATCTATAAACAACCTGAAATGAGAGAGGTATTTTGATTAGCTTAGAAAAAAAAATATAATGATAATTATAGACAATTAATTTTTACTGCTTTACATATTTTCTTCATCAAATTAGCAAATTCGGCTATCGGCGGAAGTTTAGAAGATATAATAAACACCATCATAAACACGTAGGATATGCATAAATTATATTGAGTCTCTAGGGGAAGGGGTCCTTTATCGGCCCCAACATTATCAATAATTATAGTAACTGTATATTTACATATATGCACGCGAGTCATGATCTTACATGTGTATTCTTATATTGTAAAATCAGAACACGAGAGGATGCATGGATATGAACAATTACAGTACTGACTAGCCTCATGTCTTACTGACTTTTGATTGATTACCAAATTTTCTATAGACTCAAGCTGTTCTTCTTATTCACTAGCTGGGGCTTTGGGTAATCTTTTTTTTTATGTAAGAACCTACCATAAAAGGGTTTTAATTCACACTTCATCTTGACTAGCTGTGTCAAGTTCAAGCACGCTTACAATAGAATATGCCACATGATACGTGGACTAGCTTAAAATAGTATCACCGTCTGAACCTCGATTAAAAATTAATTTACTTGCATTTGCTTTTCCTTGACATGTTTAACCTAGCATTATGTTTCGGCTAGGAGCAGAAACAGTTCTAAAGGTCGTTTGATAACTACAACAAGAGCGCTTTGTCTGTACATGCATTCTGTTAAACTGTATATATAAAATAACACATGTGGAAGGTATGCGCCAAAAAATAGAACGACTGACATGGTTGCATTATAAGAGGATGGCCCATTTCAATACAGTAGTCCATTGCTAGTCCAGGTTTGTCAACGCTGGCAACGACGTATGGTATCGATATGGTAAAACTCTATGTTGTTTCTATTAATGACACAACCGTAGATAAGATACAGTTGTACCAGGTACGGGACGTCTGCTTGATCAAAGCGTGTTATTAAAGTCCTGTATATTTAACAGATTAAGATCATATCTGTATCAATCATGTAAAATGTCGTGTTTTATAGAATGTATAGACCTAACAATGACCATCCAAGCTGTTTCCAAAAGCACTTAAAAATAGCCGCAGCAAACTTACCCAACTTACTCATTCCTTATCATATTGGTTTGATTACAGTTACATTGTCATACTGATACAAATAATAAAAAATCATCTGTACGAATGACAAAATGTACGTGTTTTTTATTTTACCTATGAGTATAGCTTCCGTTATTAAAGCTGAAAATGATAAACATTTGCTCCCTTCTTTTATAAAGCATATGGCTTATAGTAATATGTGCCAGATTTTTCATGAGAGGTTATTAGTAACGAGAGACTTCTAATAGCAACGTTACCAGGGCTGTGGATTTCAAGGAACTGATGGATTCTGTGGAAATAACAATGTAATCCTTGTCTGGAAACAGTATTGCATTCCCTGCTTGCAAATAAAACTATGCTTGTTTGATATCCAAGGAAAGTCTACCAATCCGTTTTCAATTCTTCGAAAGATGAAATACCAGATATTCATCCTTTGTTACCATATGTTTCCGAATCCTTGTTATGATAAGGATAGGGACCTCCCTGCCTCATTTGTATTAAATTCTGAAACTTCACATAAATCCTCGTAAACGACGCTGTCTTTGAATAGCAAAATCGATATTGTTTAAGTATGTCTACGAAATATGGAGAAAATAATCTTGGAAGATGCCGATAACCTCAAATAAAGAATATATTGTTTACGGCCCAGTGTCTCGATTTAAAGTTGTATCGTGGTTGGCACAAAAACACAAAACTACGGCAACAACTGTGTGTGGCTGATAGAGGTTGTTTTCGGACATTCTTTGCGCCTACTCGCTTTTGAATCGGATCAGTACTACGACATATATAGTATAATTACTTACCCGAAGCGCTGGCCTCCATGTCAGATTTTCGTCTGTACATTACTCATTTGTCACGTGACTCCCTACCCTGATCTACATTCTCTACATTATATTGTTTATGAGAATAAAACAATTGTCATTGTCATGCACATTGTGTAGCTTTTGTCCTTTAGCTTTATCTTAGATGCTTTATGTATATTTGTAAATTTCGCATCAAATTCTTATTATTCTTCCAAAAGGCATTTTTTTTCATTGAAGTGTTTAATTTAACATATAATTGAGACTCTGAAGAAGTAATGGACTCGGACAATGATATGTAGGAGTGTCCAGAGAGGTTTTCGAGCGCCCAAAAAACAACTGCACGATTTTGCGCTGTATGCAATGGAAGGGAAACAACTCGTATCGAAATACCAGTAGAAGGAACGGTTCATTAATTTACACCAGTTTTAATCAAAGTAAGTTATGTTTTACGAAAGCATAGAAGGGTCAACTTTTGAACGGAAAATGAATTTCAAAATCGCATTATTACGCGAACAAAGTCGTAATAGCGCCTTTCAAAAGTCGTAATAACGCGAATATAGTCGTAATAACGCCTTTTAGAAGTGGTTAAAACGCGAAAAAAAGTCGTATAAATGCATTTTTAGAAGTCGTTTTAACGCAAATTAAGTCGTATAACGCCTTTTTTGAGTCGATATAACGCGAAAACAATCGTAATAACGCTTTTCAAAAGTCGTAATAACACGAATATAGTCATAGTAGTAATCACGCCTTTGTAACAGTATATGATGCCGGTCATTGTATATTGACAGCATTTTTAGAACAGCTGATGCACCGATATGAATGTAGACAAGCTTGTTATGATGTATCATAGTATGGGTCTTAAAGGATGGACACCTCTGAGAAGTCGACAAAATCCTCTATCAAACCTATTTTCTTATAGGCAGATTTGAAAAAAGGAGTCAATGGCATAGTAGAAATTGTTTTGTTCTGTGATCGGTCAAAAACACCAAATTAACATAGTATATGAATTTAGGTGAATTTTTGGTTTTGATCATTTGCAGAACAAACTCATACATTATCTTCCATGTGTGTTATCAGATATGTATGAATGTGTGCAAAATTGATAAAAATAGTATTTTCTTTTAAATTATGACAGTAACATTTCTAAATCTTATTTTTTTTACTCAGAAAGCAATTTAAGTTAACCCTACCACGGAATTAAATTGCTGTCTAAGTCCGTGCCCCTATCCCTTATTATTTAATGACACATTACTCATTCCTGGGATGGCCCCATCTGCCTTTGCAATATCTGCAAAGAGTGATACTTCATACTGTGCCCCGGTTACCTCTGCTACCTGACATTTTGGATTGTGTGATACTTTTATTGTCTCATTTCATTTCTAATATGTTTTAATTATATTCTATATTTTTGCAGCATCTTATTTGTATTTTAATTCCATACATATTCTTAAGTATAATTTTTTACAAAACTTAATAATTTTTGTTTATTGATTTCGGTAGGCTATAATAGTGTATATTCTGTCAATTTTGATTTGTTTGGCTATATTAGCATTGTTTGTATATTTCACTTCATAGTGTTTTAATCCTAAGTCCTAAGTAATTCTTGTGTGATATACAATTATTCATTCACTATTAACTACATCTGTATGTGTTTTATTTACTTATTCTGAATACTACTGGCTGTGATCACATTTAATGCTTTTCACATATTAACACTATTTTTATATATCTATTGTTTCAAATGGGTCATATCCCGGGGGCCTTTGTAGGTAGGGAACTCCCAAACACTTAGAAACCTGTGATATGGATATTTTCTTTTTCTGTGATGATTATTCCTGCTTTTTATTAATAGTATATGTGATTATCTCCCTTTACTTGTAATATAATATATTATTGTTATTTTACATATGTTTGTCGCAATAATAGCTCCAAAGAGCTAATGTTCCTTGTTTACATGTATCCGACGTTAAATAAAGTTCCTCTATCTTGTATATCGTGGATGACCATTTAACGCTTGATGTAAAAAGTTCGGCTATCAAACTTTTTTAGATTTATAATGAATCAAAAGCAAGTTTTTTCTTTCTAAAACAGCCACAAAAATGGGGGCCTGCTTTTTTTTCACTTCTAAAACATACTTATATCGATGTGTGAAGTTTAGCAGTTATGGGTACATTTTTTTTTTTTTTTAAACTAATTCCTGGACGCGCGAAAAAATACTGGACACTCATCAAACAACGTACTCATTCCTTCAGGGATCGCCCATGGGCACTCATGATGGGTGATCGCATTGGGTGAACACTGTCTGACGGTTAAAAACATTAATGCGTGTATGTGTAAAGGGTTTGATGGTTGTTATGGTAGATGATCTAAATTTAGCCTGATTGGTAAAACCCGACCTTGACATTAACATTCGGAGAATTTGTGGACGCACCTGACTGTTGGAGACGGTAGACCGGGCCCGGCATTCTAACACGGACGGGTTTTTCATATTTGGCTGACGATCAGCGTATATTGTGGTTATTCAACTATCGGGGGAGTGATATGATTTAGTGAGTTATTTTAAAGTTCTGCAAATTATTCCTAATCATCAGGTTGATTGAGAAGTATATATTAGTTCCTGTTCTGCACCAATGTGATGTTAGTGTTGAACTGTCAGACTGTTGTTCCGTTATCTCAGTTAGAATGAATTCATTTCATCTTGAATAATTATAATAAACTGGTAGGGTTACTGAGTAACTATATTTTATATGTAGTTTATGTTGTAAATACGATGTAAACCAGTATCCTCTACATTCATTGTTAAAACGAAAGTAAATCGTAAACGCAAAAGACATCTCGGCCACAACGATAATGCAGGTTGATAAAGTAGTCGAGTTTGTCATTTAGTTTCCGGATAGGCTGATCAATGGGCGGATTAAATATTTCCTTGTTAACAACAGATAGCATTGGCTTACTCCTTAATTGTGGCATAGGAAAAGTGAATGTCCAAAGTTTTCTCCGCACCCGAACCCGTTACACATTTTAAACATTTTGGCAGGTGGACACGTGTATTGTTACATACAGTGTTCTAATTCTGACTGCATTGTACAGTAAGCTGAAAAATAGTTTTATAAAAAATGCAAGGGTTGTACTGTTTTTAAGGTTTTTATATAAATATTTCTTGACCTACAGTCAGAATTTCAGAAACCTGTGCTCTCAATCTTAAAAATGCAGAAATGACTTAGGGTTTTGACATGAATCATCCAAATGTCTAATTCTTTATTCACACTCATTCACTGTTTATATTCATGCAACAATTTGCGCTGTTTGGACAACTCAAACTTTGGTTAACATGTATATTGACATACATGGAATTGTTGGACTCTCTTTGAATGGTGTATTCTGTAGCTTAATGCATAAGGAATTACATTGCATTTATCATTTGCTTAAGAATATATTTATGTTTCTATATTGTTAAAAATATATCAAATTAAGTCTGTTGTCTCTAAGGGTTGATGCATCGACTTTACAATAAGGGTAAATCAGGAGTATTTAGTTAATTGCATTTTCATCGTTAATTACATTTACAGATATAATCAGTCATTTGTAATTTGTATATACTGAGATAATACTTAGTCTAAGGTTCTTCTTTCATCATCAAAATTAAAACAATGTAACAATACTCCATATCTACGTTTTCCACATATCAAGTTCTTAAAAGAAATGTAATATGTAAAAAAATTGAAGTTTTAAAAAATTCAACCTGTCAGTCAAATAGGAGAAAGTGTCTGTGTGTATTTTAGTTATAATCATAAAACACTGCCTTTATACTGTATAGTAATAGTGAATACTTACTGAAGTGACCCTACTAAATATACTGACAAGTTTGATGCTTTACTTTACAGTCACTGTAAATAAACCAGGATGGCAAGTTCAGGAAGGTTGTTAGTTGCGGCTATAGATTTTGGCACCACTTATTCGGGATACGCATTTTCGTTCCGACACGAGTTTGAAACTGATCCCTTGAAGGTCAGCGCCAGTACCTGGACTGCAGGGTCAAGGGCATTGGTGTCCCTGAAAACTCCCACGACGGTACTCCTGGACAAAGATAAAAATTTCCATTCCTTTGGTTACGAAGCTGAGGACTACTACTCCCAGTTAGCGGAAGATGATGACCATGGTGATTGGTACTATTTCCGTAGGTTTAAGATGATGCTGTACGGCAAGGAGGGAAAGGGAGTAAGTATGATACAGCTATCCTCCATCTAGTGATATCTGTATATGGTGTTTGAAATTGATGGCAATTAATGGGGGTAGGCCAAATAAGATCATTGATATGTTTCAGCTGTCTAAATAAAGAAAATTAGAGCAAGTTGGTGGGTGGGCAAAACATTTTATTTTGTGAAATATATATCAATTCAGGCTTTACAGAGGTGAAAACTTTAGTCTATAATAATCAATGATAAAGAGACAGTGTTAAAATCAAAGGTAGGGAAAACAGGACTGGGTTTTGTGGACTATAAACGATGATCTGTGTCCATGTTCTAAACCCATATTTGATGTGAAGAAGGGAAAATAAGTAAATAGGGGATGTGTGTTGATGAACTAGACATGATGCTGTTTGACTAAATGGACCACTTTGTGTGAGAAGATTGCAAGGTCAGAGTCAAGGTCATAATTACTATTAGTAGAAACTTGTCTAACCATGACACTAATTTGCATGGAGTAGGAGCATTCATGTTACAGACATTTTATTGTTCACACCACAAACAAACTGTATGTTAATATGTCTGATTATCCATTGCAAGCAAAATTGTGTGGAAATATTTATGACTTGGAATATTTGATAAAAAAAAAAAAATGTGTGCAGGGACTGACAAGGAATATCCCGTTGAAAGACATCCGGGATAAGGAACTTCCTGCTCTGAAAGTCTTCTCCGAGGCGATCAAGTATCTGAAGGGTCATTTACTGAAGGCCCTGGAGAAGAGAGCTACAGATGTGAAGGACACAGACATTGAATGGGTACTAACAGTCCCTGCTATCTGGAATGATCCAGCCAAACAGTTCATGCGTGAAGCGGCTGAAGTGGTAAGTTGTCACCATCAGGACAGTTTTTATTAAATATCAATGTTTTTATACCATAGTATCAACTAAAAAAAAAATATGTTTGTTCATTTTTATACGCCCTTCGAATAAGTTCCACTTTGTAATCGCTATTTCCCACGAAGTACAAGGCAGATCTTTCTCATATTTCAAATTAAGGTTCCCTATATTACATTTCAATACTGTGATAGTGAATAAGGTCAAACGACAACCTTAATTTGAAAAAAAACAATGCAATACACAAAAGTATAAAGCTTTTATCAAAATTTTATTTAACGACAAGGTGCATTATACTGTTCACATGACTCAATTCTACAGGTAAGACAAAAGTAGAGAAAGGATCAATCTTACATAGAACCAATGAAGAAGATACAATGATTGGAGCCAAATTAAGATCCCTCTGGGATGTCTTGTTCAAAATGCCTTCGACATTACGTACTGGACCTGAAATCCATGAACAATTAAAAATGCTGCAAAATTGACATTTGAACAAATCTGAAAAAGTAAGGACAGCAAAAAAAGGGGAAAATGAAATATAATCCTTTTACAGTTTTGATTTTTTTTTTTTTAACTGTGTAGGCTGGTATCAAAAGTGACCAGTTGACCATTGCGCTGGAGCCGGAAGCTGCCTCACTGTACTGTAAACACCTACCAGTGGAAAAGATGGGTGGGTCAGAACAAGGCTTCACCTGTTTCTCAAAGGGCAGCAAATACCTGGTACTGGATGCTGGAGGTAGGTTAATGTCATAATTAACTAATACAACGAAAACAAGCTTGTTTTAGTAATGTTTTCCTATAATAACCATACTGTACAATGCACCACAGTGTACCTCAGAAATACCTTAGCTATCTTATTCCATACCCAAACATTTGAGCTGTCACATGCACAGTGTAGTGCTCACTCTCAGGTGTTTTTTGTTTCTCACTGTCAATTTTAGAGACATTGATTTAAATATGTCTTTGCCCATATTTTTCCTGAAGTTCAAGTTCTTGGTGTGTTCAGACAGAGGATAGCTGTCACATAAGAACTACTTCCTGTCAATAAGACCACATGGTAATAATCTAAAAAGATAAAAAAAAATTATGTATAAGTCCTCTTGTCTGACAATACAATTTCAAACTTCATTTTAACATGAAAAAAACAGGGCAAATTACACGACTTTTTACAGTAGTGCAACTGTCATACAGTTTTAATTAAAGCTTTTCAATGCAACAAATTAGTTATATTTGAGTAAAAAATAAGCTTTAGGTAAGTCTGCTCATTTCCAAAGCAAAAAAACAAACTTGAATTTTCAAAGTCTAACTCAAGTTGAACAGCTGTTCTCTGACTCCAATTTATATGAAAATCTGATTACTAAAACAAGATTGTTTCTGTTACATGATGATTGAGCCTTTGTCATAATCAACATTACATCATGCATCGTATTGTGTGTGAGTTTTAACATATTTGCTTTATTTGTGAGAGAATGAAATTGAGAAATAAATTGAATGCATACTTTTGGTACCAAACTGAAAAGGACCACTGGCTATCGTGATAACATTGGCATGGTGATAAAATTGTGAGAATTCAAATACGAAAAGTTGATTTTGAACTAATTCATTTGCAACATAAGTTACTGATGGATATAAGATTGAGAAATGCTTATTAATACAATCCCAGTGGGTGATAATTACTGTGGCACTTCTTGCCAATTCTTTGGGTGAAATGCTATAACAGCTTGATAAATGGTGGGAGACTTTTGATTACGACATTTGTATAAAATATGTGATGGATATCACAACCAAATAATAATGTCACATGATAAGATACATTTGTCTACTACAATAGGTTATATGAGGTGATGTAATACTTGCTACCACAAGACAATACGTACGTACTTGATATCGCCTTATGATAATAATATTGATTATATACTTTTCCTTCATGTGGGTTGTTTTGCATGTGCATAGGTCATATCCCACACCAATCCATATCTGCCTGGCATGCCCCATTTTTCTGCTAGGCAGGTGCTATATCCATTTAACTTCTGGTTGAACGGTTTTTCGGAAATATCGCAGTCATCTGTCTGAATGTGCTATTCTGTTCATGACGTTTTATCTAAGGCAAAGTGTGACTGTAGCACAGCTCATCACTTTTCTGCCAGTTGTATGTGTTATTGCTCACACTTTTGATGTTGCAGAAAAGTATATGATAAAAGAGATAACCATTTGAACATTTCCATATTCTACTCCCGAGTCTCCGTATCAGCCCTTGCCCATATCAGCCCAAGGGGCTTTAGCAGATATGGAGTAGGATAAAGAAATGGTTGTATGATAACATCTAAGTTCAGCTAACACAATGCAATATATATGATATGACTTTCTTAAGATAAATCCATTATTGATTCTAATCCAAGCATATTTCCCCCGTCCATTCCAGCAATGAAGCTGGGTTAACGTTGTTGGTTGGAGGTGGGGATCACTCAGTGTACTTGAATTGGGTTATAGCTGTTGATCTGGTCTGTTAGTCTGTGTGTTCATTTGTTTTTCACACAATATTCCTTCCAAAGCACTACACTGATTTCAATGATACTTGGTACATGAAGTACATACAGTTGTGTGATTGCACAATTCATCAAAATTACCATGCATACATCATGCATACATAGTGCATACATCATGTTATATATTATTGATGTAGAATTGTCAATAATGGGGTTGTACTGTTAGGTACAGAATTATAAGTACATATATATAGGTTCTGAATTGAATGAAGTTGTTACCAATTAGAGTTCATGGATGATTTGACAGTTATCATATTATAACACAACTGGACCTAATACATGTATTAATTTTGTCTTCTGCGCTTTGTATGGAAATTTCACTCCTTCTTCATGGTTCACAGGTTGACTAGCTATTTAAGGATTAACTTGAATATATTTTTCATGTTATGGAGATATAACACAAAAAAACGGAGTGTACTCTAAATAAACCGAAGCGGTTTATGATGAGAGTACACTCGGGTTTTTTGTGTTATAGCTCCATAACATGAAAAATATATTCAAGTTAATCCTTATAATTTAATCTACTATACGCAATCCCTGTGGAAATCTACTTTTATTGATGGACTCTTTTCTCTTAGAAATTATTGCGCAGCAGTATCGCAGCCAATCAAAAGTGACGTTACAAACGGCGACGTAATTTTTTTACGTTATGGGTTGATAACATAATTTTTTAAGCCAATGAAAATGCTTGATACAAGCAAGATTAAATTATAAAGTGATACAAGAAATGTACCTGTTACCTTGTAATAAACAGGTACAAATGTAACTGGTAACAGGTTAGGCTGTTATGTTTATATTGTATCTTAGTTTTAAGTGCACACGTCATGCATCTGTATGACCATTATGTCTATACACTTGTGTCAATTTAAGTCGCACTGTTAGATGAATAGATAATCACGTAAATCTGGCTTCATTATGGCAACATATACTTAATAAGAAAAGATATACCGGTAAGTTTAAATACAAAATCGTATTTATTCACTGGCCAATTCCTGAACATCTATCAACTATGATATCTCTCGACCACCTGTTTAAGAGCCATCACACAGGTTTTCATCATGTAATGTTGTGTGATCCCACAACTGTATATTTAGGGAACACAAATACATTAAATAAATATGAGTTACCTTCCAGATTTATGGAGTTATGCCCCTTTGTTTATGAAAATTGTTTGCACTACTACTGTATCAATTTCAATGCTATTTGGTACACAGAACCTTTACATCAAAGGGATTGGAATAAGGCACACATGTGTGTATATCCCCAATTTTTGGGGTTACACCCGGTTGTTTAAAAATGTTTTTGAAAGAATTTTTCCTACAGTTCGATCTTGATGCAGACAGGTTGGGAGGTTGTGTGTGTGCTATATAAGGCTGCCATTTTGGTGACATTTCCAGTTGTATTTAATTAATAAAAGCTATTTTTATGGGGTGTTGCTACTGATTTTCAGTAATATGTCACTATTTTTATGATACAAAGCATTATGGTTATTTTTCTAGTATCAGTTGGATTAGCTCTCAACTCTCAACATTTAAATAATTCAAATATTCTAACCTGACTTTATTTATATTCCTCAACATAAATATAGTTAATTGTTATCTGATAAATTCACAAAAAAATCTTTGTAAGTTGTAACTGATTTGCTAGGTCTATTTGGACGAAAACATATTTGGAAGTAAAGTATTATGGCAATAATGTTCAATTTCAATAAACTTAGTGTTTTTTCTTCAAATTCATGTACATAGTCTATCTTTCCTGTGGTTAAAATTTCGTTGAGACTATATTGCATGGTATCTCTCAAAACACAAAGTAAAATTCCAACACAATTTTATGTTCAACAGTTGTATTAACCTGTTTTTTATGCTCTCACTGCAGCAGTGTTGACATTACAATGTTAAAATTTGACAATTTACATGACAAAAATCACTCTACCTTGTGTAAAATAAACAATTATACACAGATATTGCAAGAGGTTTAGATATCAAGATGATTAATGCAAGCAAACAGTTTATTTACTCATTTGACAGAAAGTGCTTGTTAGCTATATGCTTGGATACTTAGTTTGAATAAATTCATGAAGCAGTTTTATTCACGTTCAGGGGCAAAATGTGTTAAAATCTGGTTTGAAGAGTTTCCCGTTCCAGCTTTGTTCATGTTCAGGGGTCAAATACGTTAAAATCATTAAACTTTTAAATCTTTTACCTATAGTAATGATATTTTGTTTGTGATTTGCTGTGCTGAGGGGCAGTTAACACGTACAAGTTTGCACAAATATGTTCGGTTTTAAACATTGCAATAAAAATGGCTTGCATTTATAAAAGATCAACATTAATCAGATACTTGAGTGATTGTTATGTAGTGTTCATTGTGTATCTAGTGTTATTAATGTCTATTATAGTCATGTACATGATAATGCTGTTTGACAAAACTGTAATATCTCCACTTTAGCAAAACAGCAGAAAACCATTTTTTCATGTTCTTTATGAGGTCATGAACAAGTGTTTACTTTTTCATGTCGATCTGAAAATCCAAGATGGCCACCATGGCCCATTGATTGGTTGAGACATTTTCAACTTCTTTTCAAAAATGGCTACACCAATTGACTCCTAACTTGCTACAATTGTTCCTTATGATGTCCCAAACAAGTGGTTTTACTTGGTACCTACGTTATTAGTAAAAAAAATACTATTGATATTAATTTCCCGATTCTTTAAGATTTGCCACTGTATACCCCACACACTGTTTTGTCCACGTGTAACATAGTTCAATAAGTCAGTCAGGCAGTGAAACTAGTGTAAAGTGGTTGCTTGGTTCTGTAGAAGTTTAAGATGCATGTTACAAAACAACTGTTTTGAAGACAGAAGAAACCTAATGGTATTCCCTTTCTGCAGGAGGAACCGTTGACATCACTGTGCACGAGGTTCAGTCAGATGGAAGTCTCAAGGAACTGGATAAGGCGAGTGGAGGTTCCTGGGGAGGCACCAAGGTGGACGAATCCTTTCGACAGATGCTGGTAAAGATTGTTGGGAATGATGTCATGCAGGAATTTTGCAAGGAGAGTACATCTGATTTTGTTGATATGTTCAGAGAGTTTGAGACAAAGAAGCGTACGGTGGATCAGACAACCAAAAATAAGGTAACAATGAAAATCCCTATCGCTCTTAAGGAGCTTTTTGAGGAGATGACAAAGGAGGATCTAAATGAAACTATTGAACAGACAAACTTCAGTGGCAAACTGGTTTGGAGTGGAGATAAACTCCGAATCCAGCCAGAAACATTCCGACAACTGTTTTCTGCTGCGATAGACAGCACAATCGAGCATGTGCTAAATCTATTAGCCCAAAAATCGTGTGAATGCACTACTACAATTATCATGGTGGGAGGGTTCTCTGAATCGCCACTCATGCAGGCCAGGGTAAAGGAAGGCTTCCCTAAAATGCGGGTCATTATACCACCAGATGCTGGGTTAGCAGTGCTGAAAGGAGCAGTTATTTTTGGTCATAGTCCAAGAGCAATCAAAGCCAGGCGAGCCAAGCTCACGTATGGAATTGGCAGCAATACCACATTTGACCCAAAAATTCATCCAGAGAGCAGAAAGTTCTACAATGACGAAGATAAGACCTATTACTGCAGGAACACCTTTTCTAAACACGTCACTAAAGGTGACCTTTTAGAAATTGACGTTGCCCAAAGTGATCAGCCTTATAGTCCCATGAGTGCCAGTCAAACATCCATTGTATTTCCCTTTTTTGTATCAACGGATGCTAACCCTAAATTTGTTGATGAAAAAAACTGTGAAAAAATTGGGAAAATGTCTGTAGATATACCTAAAGGAGGAGATGGGCGCAACAGATCGGTACGAGTCCGGCTGATCTTTGGAGGAACAGAAATTAAGGTTGAAGCTACAGAGGAGCGTACAAAAAAAGTTACAGAGGCAAAACTGAACTATCTGGATGATAATTGACAGAAACATTCACCAACGCTGACAGTTGTTTTTAGTGGGTAATCATCGATTAGATATCTAGTTATTTCTTTTTATTTCTTGAATAATTAAGGGAGCTGTCCAAGCCTCCATATTATGATTGCTTGAAACAAATCCCTTAACCAAGAAATATCTAGCTTAGGGAGAATTGTGATGTTACGATGGCATATATATATAAATCACTCATACATTTCGTGTTAGAAGAAAGTAAAAATGTACAGCTTATAGGCTGAAAAACTTTTTATCGCATAACTGACCAACTTAACTATCAAACGGCCATGTCATAAATATGGTATTACACATGTGAAATAAAACCTAAAAGTGTTGTGATTGGTCAAAACCGTGGGAACATATTCCTACACCACTAAGGTATTACTTTGATTTACTATACCACATGATACATTAAATGTGGTTTTTAATGAATTTGAATTGTTTATTTCATTTATTTTCAATGTATTTGAAACTTCATTATTTAAAAAAAATCTGGAACTACTTTGTTCTGTGAGGAACGACAATACTATGATCAGAGTACTTTGGTTTAACTATATAGAGTCAGCTGAGAACATGTAATTGTGTTTTAAGTTTGTTTTTTCAAACTATGAATAATATTTGATAAATAAAATCTTACTTGTTTAATAATTTGATTTGACACCAGCCTTTATGATAAAAAACAAGCCTAAAGGCTCGTGTCATATCAAATTATTGAACTCGTTGAATTAATTAAATATGATATGGGCATAACTGTAAGATTCTATTTAACACAACAGACATTATATGATCCTGAAGATATAAAATAAACAAGAAGATAACAACCAAGTCTACATCTAGTGGCCATGGTCAATGGTAACCTTTGCTGTGATATAAATTCATATCAAGGAGTCTATTGCAACGTTTTTGATAACAGGATTTCACACATGGCTGTTATTTCTATCATTTGTATTTATTAGTTCTGGTAAGTTTGACCTTAAACAATGATGTATACCAAGAGATCAGTTGCAGCCTTAATTTATAATGAGTTACATTTAGTGGTCAGTTTAAACCTCCATTTTAATGACTTTAATTGTTCATTTATATTAGATGACATCCAGTTTTTTTCTACACCCTCATTGGTTGGATAAGCATCACGCGGAGGCCGATGATTTGTTATATTGACTCTGTGTAACTATATTTAGAATATATTTCACTTTATGACATCAATTCATCAGCACAATGCATATATATGAATAAATGAATATGTTGTTATCTGGACATATGGGAAAGTGATATCTACCAAGACGATCGAAGGTCCTTGTCACTTTCTTGATAACCACATATTCAAGTAAATAAAAGTCCATGATTGATAGATATAAATATAATTACTGAAGATTAATATTAGATAAAAAACCCACCTCGTATGACCGTTTTCTTGGTTCTAATCTGTATACAGTTCGGCCATAATTGTCTGGTTCAGTAATAACTCACTAATTTTATTTCTTAAACATTACATTTACTATATTTAAATTTCATTATGTGTTTTAATCAATACCTTTGTATTTAACTCTGTTACTGTTTAATTGGTTTACTATAACTATTAGGGTTTGAAAGTTAAAAGTGCTACCAGAACTTAGTTTTGGATGTGCATAAAGATGCAGATATTTAGGTGATTATGTCACATTTTCAAACACAATTTGTTTAGATTTCAATAAGTTGGTCAATGTTGTGTTGTTGTACTCATCTCCTTTTTTCATTGTTTTTGATATACTAGATTCTACTGACATATCGCACACTTGCCAACTCTCCTGATTTTGGACCCTAACATTGAGCATTTTCAACCAGTGAATTTACTAAAATATTCCTATATTCTAGCATCTAATGATTTCATCAGAAAGAACAGCTCAAAAAATGTCCAAGTATTATTTTTCCCTAGGGTGTACATACACACATTTGGTTTGTGATTTTTATTCTGAGTATGCGTAATCTCCCCCATGGAAATTTCAAGAAGTTGGCAAGTTTGATATCCTTCAGTAGAATGATTGTGTTTCCAGGTTTTGTAATAGTACACCTTACATAATGGGCTGATGGCTTTATGGTCTATATGTACATATCTCAATGCAAGAAAAGTATAAAGCTGTGATTTAAAGCAAATTTTCATGGTAATTGTTCTGAAAAATTATATCTTTCTGTACGCAGATATGGAAAATGAAGGTGTTTATGGATGGCTTTTTATTGTGTTGATTTTTTTTTATTTGACATTTTATCATAAAGGAATAACTATCACAAGTATTATGTGACTTCAAATCTTCTTGTAATGTATTAAGCTTTTTTGAGCATTAAGGAACTGTTTTAATTGTTAACTTCCTTTTATATTGTTCCAACAATGTGAAAGATGTTTATCTAAATCGTAATGTTTTTCTTTATGATACAACCTGGAGATATTATTTGATTAACTTATGTTTTATGTTGAGTTTATACCTTGGTGCTCACTCTCTGCATCTGTGATCTTCCGCCCATACCCTTTTTAGCTCACCTGGTCCATCATCATCCATCCATCGTCTGTCTGTCAACTTTTCTTTTAAAACACATAAGTAGGTTTTGACTAAATTTGGAGCATCCTTAGGGCACTCAATTTTGTATAAACGGTGGGTGTGGCTCCTTTGGGGGCAGAGGGGCAGTGTCCAATAGGGGAAATAGAGGTATAGCCTTTAAAATCCTTTACTACCGTTTGGATAAAGAGATTTTATCCTGATTTAGTCTAGAACATCCTTGGGCCAAGGCCACTCAACTTTGTATAAACAGGGTGTTTGGACCTCCTGGGGACAGACGGGTATGTGGGGCCCAATAGGGAAAATAGATGTAAACGCTTAGAAATACTTCTTCTACCATACATAGTGATGAAGGATTTTATCCCAATTTGGCCTCGAGCATCCTTTGTGCAAAGGGGATTCAACTTTGTTGAAAATGTGAGTTTAGACCCCCCTGGGGGCAAAGGGGTGGGTCCAATAGGGGAAATAGAGGTAACACTTTTAAAATTCTTCTTCCCCATAGGGATAAAGGTATTTTATCCTAATTTGGTATTGAGCATCCTTGGGCCAAGATGACTCAATTTTGTATAAACAGTGGGTGTGGCCCCCCTGGGGAAAGAGGGGCAGGGCCCAAAAAGGGAAATAGATGTTAAACCTTTAAATCCTTATTCTACTAAGTAACAGGATTTTATCCTAATCTAATCAGGAGCATCCTTGGGCTAAATGGGACTGAATTTTGTATAAATGGTTGGTGTCCCCCCCCCCCCCCCCCCTCCCCTCCAGGGGCAGATGAGCAGGGCTAAAAAGGGAAATTTGAGGTTTAAGTCCTTCTTCTACCATAAGGATTAAGGGAATTCATCCCAATTTAGTCTGGAGCATCCTTGGGCCACAGGGACTCAATTGTGCATTAATGGTGTTAGTAGCCCCCAGAGGGCAGAGGGGCAGTGCTCAAAAGGGGAATTTGAGGTTTAAGTCTTTCAAATCCTTCTTCTACCGAAAGGGATTTAGGGATTTCATCCCAATTTAGTCTGGAGCATCCTTAGGCCAAGATATCTCAATTTCTTGTAAACAGTGGGTATGGCCCCTTTGGGTAAAGAGGGGCGGGGCTCAAGAGGAGAATGTGAGATTTTAATCTTAAAAATCCTTCTTTTTCTGTACTATTGAAGGGAATTTATCCAAATTTGGCCTGGTGCATCCTTGGGCAAAGGGAACTCAATTTTGTATCAACAGACAGTATCGCTACTATGGGTGCAAAGGGGTGGGATCCAAAAGGGGAATTTGAGGTTTAAATATTTTAAAAGGTTTTAATCCAATTTTTGCTAGGAGCATCATTGGGCAAAGGGGACTGGATTTTGTATAAATGGAGGGTGTGCTCCATCTTGGTGCAGAGTTGGAGGGCCTTATATGAGAATTATGTAATAAAAATAATTTCTCATTGTTGCTTTATTATCCAGGTGAGCATTACCAGCCCCCTGGGCCTTTTGCTACATTGTAGTTAGAAATGTCAGGAAGCCGACAAATTCTATATAATTCTTCACAATCCACTAGTACGAAAGTTAAAAATGTTAATTATTACAGAATTACAATAGTTCTTTGCATCATGATTTATGAGAATGTTTTGTTTACTTTTCATTTAAAAAGCTACTTGTCCTGAACAGCTTTATTGATTTTGACCAAATTTGGCCTAGAGCATCCATGGGCAAAGGGTACTCAATTTTGTATAAACAGAGGGTGTTGCTCCTCTGGGTGCTAAGGGGAGGGGTCCAACAGGGGAATTAGAGGTTTAAATGTTCAAAATCCTCCTTCTATCCAATGTTGGCCTGGACCATCCTTGGGCAAAGGGACTCAATTTCGAATAAACGGAGAGGGTGGCCCCTTTGGATGCTTAGAGGCCGGGCCCAAAAGGGGAATTTGAGGTTTAAATTTTTTAAATCTTTCTTCTTTTGTACCATTGGAGTTATTTTAACCAAATTTGGTCTGGAGCATTTGTTGGTGAAGGGGACTAAATTTTGTATAAACAGAGGGTGTGGCCCCTCTGGGTGCAGAGAGATGGGGCCCAAAAGGGGAATTTGAAGTTTATTGAGTTTATTTGGAGGAATTTTAACCAAATTTTGTTTAGAGCATCCTTGGGCAAAGGGGACTAAATTTTGTATTTATAGATGATTACTTTTAGGAGGCAGAGGGGCAGGCTCAATAGGGGAAATTTAGGTGAATCTTCACCAATTCATGCGGGCAAAAAGAAGGGACCTAATGAAGGACAGGTGTTTTCGAGAGATGAAGCCAATATTTGGAAATAGTTGCAGTACAATACGTAATAAGAATAATTTTCCATGTGAGCAATACAGGCCCTCTAGGCCTCTTGATTGTTAACCTATTCTGCCACTCATCATAGGTGTCTTTATTTACATGTATGACTGAAAAGTGTTATTTCCATATATAAACTGTAGTACCTGTTACCCCTTCTCGCAGGAAATGAAATGAACCTTAGGACTATTCCATCCAAGAAAAGGATTTGATTCTAGCATAGTTGGGTCTTTATTACGATTGACTGCAGAATTGCCTTAAATCACTTGCACAATTTTTAGAGGAGTGGAAATATAAATTGTTCATGAATAGGACAGAAAGGACGAGGCATGAGGACTGCTCATTAGACGATCACAATACATCTCATAAACAGAATGCGAGACAAATTCACAGCAACTGATCATGATCATATGTACAAAAGACAAAACAAAACAAAAATCAAAACAAAATAAACACAAAAAGGAATCCATGCAAGTGTATAAAAATCAAGTTGTTGTTATTAAGTAAAAAGAAATGGAAAAGTTTTCGCTATGCTTAAATGCCATTCTCATATACGACGAACAAACAGACTATCCTCATGGTCTTAAAATCGATTTGTGATTAAAATCACAGATTTTGCTAATCACATGGGTCCAATTATTTTACCTATGTTTTTATCCCTTTGCTACCATAAGCTTCATCCCAATGACTCATATATCTTATCTCTGGTTTATGATGACACATTTCAGTGACTCATACATTTTATCTCTGGTTTATGTTGACATATTTCAGTGACTCATACATTTTATCTCTGGTTTATGTTGACATATTTCAGTGACTCATACATTTTAACTCCGGTTTATGTTGACACATCTCAGTGACTCATATATTTTAACTCTGGTTTATGTTGACATATTTCAGTGACTCATACATTTTAACTCCGGTTTATGTTGACACATCTCAGTGACTGATACATTTTAACTCTGGTTTATGTTGACACATCTCAGTGACTCATATATTTTAACTCGGGTTTATGATGACACATTTCAGTGACCCATACATTTTAACTCTGGTTTATGTTGACACATCTCAGTGAATCATATATTTTATCTCTGGTTTATGTTGATACATCTCAGTGACTCATATATTTTAACTCTGGTTTATGTTGACACATCTCAGTGACTCATATATTTTAACTCGGGTTTATGTTGACACATCTCAGTGACTCATATATTTTAACTCGGATTTATGATGACACAATTCAGTGACTCATACATTTTAACTCTTGTTTATGTTGACACATCTCAGTGACTCATACATTTTATCTCTGGTTTATGATGACACATCTCAGTGACTCATATATTTTAACTCGGGTTGATGTTGACATATTTCAGTGACTCATACATTTTAACTCCGGTTTATGTTGACACATCTCAGTGACTGATATATTTTAATTTGTTTATGTTGACACATCTCAGTGACTCATATATTTTAACACGGGTTGATGTTGACATATTTCAGTGACTCATACATTTTATCTCTGGTTTATGATGACACATCTCAGTGACTCATATATTTTAACTCGGCTTTATGATGACACATATCAGTGACTCATATATTTTAACTCTGTTTTATGTTGACACATCTCAGTGACTCATACATTTAATCTCTGGTTTATGTTGACACATCTCAGTGAATCATATATTTTATCTCTGGTTTATGTTGATACATCTCAGTGACTCATATATTTTAACTCTGGTTTATGTTGACACATCTCAGTGACTCGTGTATATTAACTCTGGTTTATGTTGACACATCTCAGTGACTCATATATTTTAACTCGGGTTGATGTTGACATATTTCAGTGACTCATACATTTTAACTCGGGTTTATGTTGACACATCTCAGTGACTCATACATTTTATCTCTGGTTTATGTTGACACATCTCAGTGACTCATATATTTTAACTCGGGTTTATGATGACATATCTCAGTGACTCGTGTATTTTAACTCGGGTTTATGTTGATACATCTCAGTGACTCATACATTTTAACTCGGGTTGATGTTGACATATTTCAGTGACTCATACATTTTAACTCTGGTTTATGTTGACACATCTCAGTGACTCATATATTTTAACTCGGGTTTATGATGACACATCTTAGTGACTCGTGTATTTTAACTCGGGTTTATATTGACACATCTCAGTGACTCATACATTTTAACTCGGGTTTATGTTGACATATTTCAGTGACTCATACATTTTAACTCCGGTTTATGTTGACACATCTCAGTGACTGATACATTTTATCTCTGGATTATGTTGACACATCTCAGTGACTCATATATTTTAACTCGGGTTTATGATGACACATTTTAGTGACTCGTGTATTTTAACTCGGGTTTATATTTACACATCTCAGTGACTCATACATTTTAACTCGGGTTTATGTTGACATATTTCAGTGACTAATACATTTTAACTCCGGTTTATGTTGACACATCTCAGTGACTGATACATTTTATCTCTGGATTATGTTGACACATCTCAGTGACTCATATATTTTAACTCTGGTTTATGTTGACACATCTCAGTGACTGATATATTTTAATTTGTTTATGTTGACACATCTCAGTGACTCATACATTTTATCTCTGGTTTATGTTGACACATCTCAGTGACTGATACATTTTATCTCTGGGTTATGTTGACACATCTCAGTGACTCATACACACATCTCAGTGACTCATATATTTTAACTCTTGTTTATGTTGACACATCTCAGTGACTGATACATTTTATCTCTGGTTTATGTTGTCACATCTCAGTGACTCATATATTTTAACTCGGGTTTATGATGACACATATCAGTGACTCATACATTTTAACTCGGGTTTTTGTTGATACATCTCATTGATTATACATTTAAACTCTGGTTTATGTTGACACATTCAAATACCCCTTAACGGTGTAAGTGGTTGCCAATAATATATAGAAATATAAACACATATCTTTACTTGAGATCCGGTAGTCTATCAGATTAGTTATCGAAGTGCTTAGGTTGGCCAGGACCACCTTAATTGTATGACCTCCTCCTTTTCTACAGGAGAGAGAACAGATGTCACTGTGCTGGAAATGCAGTCGGACGGGAGTTCAAAGGTTATACACACGGATTGTAGTTGGTCAATTGGAAAGAGCAGGGTCGTTGATGCTTTTTGTCAAATGATGACGAGCATCGTTGGGATCGATGTAATGAAAGAATTTAAAAATGACTATTCTGATGATCACAAGTATATGATGGAGGAGTTGGATACAAAACTGTATTGGAAATGTCAGAGTTCAAGAGGCAAAATTACTATGAAAATTCCATGTTCTCTCAAAAACTGTTTCGAAGAAAATGGTGAAGATATTACAGATGCTATTGACCGGGCAAACCTGACTGGGCAACTGAAGTGGGTAGGAGACAAGTTGAGACTAGATCCAAACACGTTTCAAGATCTATGTGCAGATGGTTTGGATAGTACGGTAGCGTTCGTTCAAAACATGTTGGCAAATGAGTTGTGCAAGGGCACCGACATGATCATCATGATTGGTGAGTTTTCTAGATCACCACAACTGCAGGAAAGAGTAAAGAATTTCTACAGTAGGATGCGAATCATAATTCCAACGGAAACCCAGTTGGTTGCCCCTTTTGGAGCAGTCCTATATGGGCATATTAATAAACATATCACTAGACAAAGGAAATGTCCACGATATCGGCACCAGGAATGATTCCCAAACTCGCCGTGCAAAAGGTTAAAACTGACTTTATTCCGTATCAAGTCACTATCTACGTCATAGACATGCACTTTGTGATCTCCATTTGGAAATTGTAGGTCGATTGTTATAGACTGTGATATACACTTTTGTTTACAAACGTGATTAAATATGTTCCATGAAAAACTCTAACACGGTGCACTTTAAACAACAAACATGTTTGAATATGTACCATAGCCTAAATCGGCCGGTACACTTTTAACAACTTTAAAGAGTGTCTGGGCAGGATTGACCTTTGTATTTGGCCGGGAAATATATTGTTGATTGTAATAGTGATTTAGCTTTACAGATTAATATAAGTACACCATATGTAGTTGTTCAAGTACATGTAAATAATAGCCATTATAAGGAAAATGCCACTTATAAGTCTGAGAAGAAATGAATTCATTATACTTGTACCGTCAGTCAGTGATAAAGGATTTTAACATAATTTGGTCAAGAACATCGTTGGGTCGGAAGGACTCGGTATTGTATGAAAGTAGGGTTTCGCCCGTCCCTGGTGTCTCAATGTTGTCCATTGTATAAACAGATGTGGGGACAGCGAGGGTTGGGTCAAATAACGAGAATATAGGTAAAAAGAACTTATTAAGTACTGGTAAATGGGATTAAACGTAAAGTTGTCTTGAGCATCACTGGATGAAACGGTCTCAATTAAGCATTGAACTGTTAGCGCGCATTATGTTGTTCGCTTGCAAAGCTGTGTCATTCAAATAGATCATAAGTATCATACACAAACAGTTCAATACTTATATTTACGTTTTCTCTGCCTCTTATGTTCTTTTTTAACTTATAATTTATAATTAAATTAAAAATGCCCGCCTTATCGACAGTCCACACAATTTCGTTGAATAGTTTGAACAGCGTATTGTCGCGTGCTGATTGGCAAACAAAGTAGTACTTTGACATTTTAACAAACACTTCAAATTTATTCCACAATTTAGTATCAATACAATTGCGTATGATATGTCTATAGGGTGATTCCAGTTTTTCAATAGAAATCTGAGCTGAAAGTTAGATTTGAAATTGTTTCGATTTTCCCCCGGAACAAATTTCGCGCATGGATAAATACAGTGAACACCGTGAATGGGACCTTGACCTCCACGAGGGAGTTATTTTTGGAAGTTAATTCGAACTTTTCTCTTTGCTCATTTTGTGAAGAATCCAGGCGTGAATGTATTTGTTGATTGTATGGGAACCCGACAACAGTCGGTAGATTCTATAACAGCATCGTTATTTGACATGTCGTCTGAAACTGAGGAACCGTGGATCCGAGACGCGTGAAACTGATAGCGTTTGAAGTGAGTGATCTTGCGACGGAGCACAGGTTCGTTACAAATGTCTGAAATGACGAATGTTTATGTGTGCTGTGACTCATATCAGTAGGTCTGTAACATATGTGTCAGTAGGTCTATAGAATATGTGTATTTCAGACATTTATAACGAACCCCTGTTGATCAATGCAGTGTAACAGACGATATTTCTGATAAATTGCATGAGCGTTAAAATTGTTTCCATTGCCGGCATTGGTGATTTCAACCGATGTGCATTTTGTACGATATTGCAGACCTTGGTCTTGTTTTCGTTGTAATAAAAGTGTTTTTTATCTTATTTTTTATTTTGCACATAAATTTACAATGACATTATCAAATCTCACAATGCCCAGCGATATTTCAGCAGCCGTCATGTTTATTTACATTGGATATTGTAGTTCCGGTCAGTGTTGTAATTAATACGCTAAGAATGGTGTCTCGTGCGGCATGGTAATTAAAGTCCCATCAACGACACAGCTTTCAAAGAGGCTATATAGTGACAATGGCATGCAAATGTAAATATTCTATTGTGACAGTCAATCCACAGTTTAAAATTTATTTTTGATCATGTGTTCTTTTATTCTTTGACCTATCACAGCGCCATGTAATGCAACTCAGGTGACCGTTGAAGCCTAGTAAAACCTTGTACATTAAGTTCAATAACATGTTTTCTCAATATATACATGTTATCGTCCCTGGTGCAGTGTATAAAACTCGATGAATATAGCTGATAGTTGGACTTTGCGATTGTATCTCTTTCAGATATGTTATTGGTGTTTTGGGGCTTCATTTTCACCAAAGACTGAGTGTGCAAAATCATATCACCCTTAAGCTTCCCCTGCTTGGGTATGGCACCTGTATGTATTGTGTAATACAGACCTTATGTAAATACGCAGAAAAATATTAAACAATTAGAATTAAAAACTCTCACAATTGAAGTAGGATTTTTAAACAATATAAATGGATCCCTTATACTATATACAGCCTATTCTTACGCACCATGACATTGTTATTGTAAAATTGTTTCCCGCAAAGTATTTAACCAGAATAAACAACTTAATATCAAGCACCGTGTTTTTATGTTTACTGTACATATAAGGCTTTATCTACAACATTCACAGCATGCTCCATCGTAAGACCTGGTGTTGTATGACATTGTCCGTTCGTTAACATAGTATTACTTTGTCTCTGCCTTTTGTGTATTTAATAGATACAAGACAGTATGGCGTTATTTAGGGACAAAAGATAATACCTAGTTATATTTCTTGCAAAAAATGCAGATACCAATTTTATACCGATGTCTCTCGATGGTACCTGATTACTTAGTCCCTTTTACTAAACGTAGTCAATATGCCATACTTACTGTACTATATGTCGAATTTCTAACCGTTTACCCCGCATCATATCATAGCACATAATACTGCTCTTTTGCAACTGGGTTATCGTGACCTGCACTTACAATGAAATTATGTCAATGACGTATTGTTTTACTTCGGAACACTGAATTAAGTGTTCCTGTAAAGAAGTATCATTGTTGTAACACACTGGCTCGATCAATGTAACACACTATACATTTGTGTTAACCTCTTTAACCTATAGGACTTATTACAAACACTGTGGACCAGATCATCAGTGACATTTAACCAGAATCACTTTAAAACCAACCCTTGGAGGTGCATGGCTACTGACCTCTTGTTTAAAGAACATTGCCAGAATACTTCAACGTTATATACACTTACCTGTATGTATATATAGAGGATGCATGGGATATCGTTATATACACTTACCTGTATGCATATATAGAGGATGCTTGGGATATCGTTATACACACTTACCTGTATGCCTATATAGAGGATGCTTTGGATATCGTTATATTCACTTTCCTGTATGCATATATAGACGATGCTTGGGATATCCTTATATTCACTTACCTGTATGCCTCTATAGAGGATGCTTGTTATATCGTTATATTCACTTACCTGTATGCCTATATAGAGGATGCTTTGGATATCGTTATATACACTTACCCGTATGTATATATAGAGGATGCTTGGGATATCGTTATATACACTTACCTGTATGTATTTATAGAGGATGCTTGGGATATCGTTATATACACTTACCTGTATGCATATATAGAGGATGTTTGGGATATCGGCATTGTCACTATTTCCTAAGACGGATTCCTAAACGATAAAAACAAAAAAATAACTTTTGACAAATATTTTTAACGATCTTTGACAAATTATTTTATTGTAATCGTAAATTATGCTAATATACTGTCTTTTATTTAGATAAAACAGAGTATTTGTGCTCCCCGGCAGGACAATGTTTTGGAGCATAATGTCGTTTTGTCCGTCAGGGTTTCCCTGTGTCCGAAACAAATGGTTTCCTATGGTGCGACAGGAGGAGGAGGCTATCGGTTTTGGGATAAATAAAGGCCGATAAATAAATCCAAGGTCAGGTTAGGGTTTGCAATAAAAAGGCTTAAGTGTTTTGAACTTGTTGGGTTTCCGGAGGCTATATCTTGAGCGATACAACATGAAAATAAAGAATACCAAGTTGTCAATAAAACCGAAATTCGAACAAAACATTGATAAAACTAGAGCATAATGAACAAAAGAGAGATTAACGTGAAGACAGGGAGAAAAAGACCAAGTGTTCCGGAAGGTTATACGCCCTGTGCTTCAAAAACGACATCTGTCATTTAGAGTAAGTTAAAATAAGTAACGTCTCGTCCGCGAGGAGAGAAATAACAACTAACGAACAGAATCGAAAACATCGACCTTCATACCACAGACAAAATAGCCTATTTCCCTTTGAGATCATCTTGGCGACATTAAGAGTTGTTTACAATGTCCATCAACCTGCCTCTCTGGAAGCACTTTCTATAAGTACGTTAGCTAGTCGTCGAGTTTAAAGACTCTAGTACTCATATGACCTAGTTTAAACAAAGCGTAGCCGATACTCGTTTTTTCGGTTCGATTCCTCATTTCGAACTTTATAACAACCACGCTTCACTGGAAATTTGTCTGTTGAAGGTTACAGGGTACGTCACTGATAGTTTGTCTGTTGAAGGTTACAGGGTACGTCGCTGGTTGTTTGTCTGTTGAAGGTTACAGGGTACATCACTGGCAATTTGTCTGTTGAAGGTTACAGGGTACGTCACTGGTATTTGTCTGTTGAAGGTTACGGGGTACGTCACTGTTAGTTTGTCTGTTGAAGGTTACGGGGTAATGTCGCTGGTATTTGTCTGTTGAAGGTTACAGGGTACGTCACTGGTAGTTTGTCTGTTGAAGGTTACGGGGTAATGTCGCTGGTATTTGTCTGTTGAAGGTTACGGGGTACGTCACTGGTAGTTTGTCTGTTGAAGGTTACAGGATACGTCACTGGCAATTTGTCTGTTGAAGATTACAGGGTAAGTCACTGATATATTGTCTGTTGAAGATTAAGGGGTAAGTCACTGATATATTGTCTGTTGAAGGTTACAGGGTACACTGATATATTGTCTGTTGAAGGTTACGGGGTAAGTCACTGATATATTGTCTGTTGAAGGTTACAGGGTACACTGATATATTGTCTGTTGAAGGTTACGGGGTATGTCACTGATATATTGTCTGTTGAAGGTTACGGGGTACGTACACAGTAGTGCACCGTACCAGTCATTGAATTGTCACACATAAACACTTACCTGGTTGTGCTTTATAAACCTTTCTACAAAGCATATGGTTTTGGATATTTTTTTTTGTAGATAGTCACTTACCTGATATTAGAGATATCTCACATGTGGTACATGTACATTCGAGATCGTGGTTGGCGACGGAAACTTTGTCAATGATACATCGTGAATGTATGGCTCAATTTCCGCTCCAAGTCCCTATGCAAATACTTACTAATGATAATAGTGATAGCGTGATTTATATATACAAAGGGTATTTCATTCATTAATCTTTGTTCTGATTAAATAACTATATGATATTGTAAACCATTACATTGTTTCTATATGTCGACATCAGCTACGCATATGTAGTGGTACACACTCACACGGGCTCTGTCCTTTATTATTTATAAAACACAGCACGACACATATATATTTCTTATGATCAGTAGTCTTTTTAGCCGGTACCATGTCAGAAACAAGTTTTGGTTTTACTGACCACGGTCTCTATCCGATGACCGCGTAGAGTGAGAACTTAAAGTGTTGATATAACGTGTAAAGTTTTGTATAACTACTGTTACTGAGTATTGGGACGAATTGGAGGGCTAATCTATACTGCTGTACATGTCGATGAAACAGTTTTATTACCTGCGTCTGACTTATTTGTTCTGTTGACGGTAAAATGCAATAACGTATATAGCTAGTACATTGTATATGACTTCTGGTCGATCCCTTAATTACTAGATATGTAAAATATAACAGTTCCCCGATCGGACGTTAAAAGGTATGGTGTCACCTGCCCGATCTGGTGGTTTTTCTCCGGGTTCTCCGGTTTCCTCCCCCATGTAAGCTTTTCAAGTGCTAACATCCGGGCCATCCATAGTGATTATTTATTATTATCATATATAGATATAAGTTGAAATAACTTGTTTTATAATTGTTGTAAAATAAATGTTTTACTAGATATGTCACCCAAGACAGGCCCTTAAACACTCAAATTAACATAGGTTTTTGGCAGAGTTTGTCATGAGAACGTGATCCATGTGAACAATGATTGATGGAAAAGTTATATATATTGACATTTTGTAGATTTTTTGACGATATTTGTTTGCTATTTTTGCTTGATAACGGCATGGTAAAATGGAAATGCAAATTTGCGGCACGGCACATTTACGTACATGAAAATAAGCGCATTCAATTAGAATTTACCTGGAAATGACAGGTCGGATAACTGTTATACAGTAAAGTTAATTTTGAATAGCAAAGACGTACAATAAACCGAGGAAAGACAGTACATTTTAACATCATTTGTATTGATGCTACATGTATCATTGACCTGATATAGAGGTCCTTGACATAGGTTTAAACACACAACACGATACATTGATAAGTCCCATTGTTGGATGTCGCACTTTGATGTTGTAGCTTGAAGGATATACAGGTCAATAATTAATTTCTACCACAACTTATATAGATTGCGACTACATGTATGCGTATTTCACTTGGAATTTGACTTGACCCAGAGGTAAAATCGAATTTATATACCGTATGTTTGATCGCTATAAGTCAGATGAAATACATTCTTAATTGTTAATTATCTTTGAACAGGTATTTATGAATGGTGTTATTTTTCAGGTGGAACGGTGGACATCACTGTGCACAAGGTCCGGGATGATGGGACACTGAAGGAGCTGGACCGTGCCAGTGGTGGCGCCTGGGGTGGCACACAAGTGGATGAAGCCTTCAAACAGATGATCATCAAGATCGTCGGCAACCCAACCATGCAACAGTTTTGCCACGAGCAAACTTCAGACTTTGTAGATATGTTTAGAGAGTTCGAGACAAAAAAACGATGCAGTCTTGAAGATACTTTATCAAAAAAAGTCACAATGAAAATTCCTATTGCATTGAAAGAACTTTTTGAGGACGAAACAGAGGAAGATATCAAAGACGTTGTCAGGCAAAGTAGTTATGCTGGCAAACTTGAGTGGATTGGTGACAAAATTCGGATAGCACCAGATACATTCCAGTCTTTGTTTAACTGTGCTATAACGGACACGGTGAGTCACATTCAGGATCTTCTCAGCAAACCGTCTTGTGAGGGTACAAAAACTATCATCATGGTCGGGGGGTTCTCAGAGTCCCCTCTCTTACAGAGAGGTATTCGCGAAGCCTTTCCACAGATGAGAATTGTCATTCCTTACGAGTGTGGCCTTTCCGTTTTGAAAGGGGCTGTGATATTTGGACATCGCCCAAAGACAATTTCAGCCCGAAAGGCTAAATGTACTTATGGCATTTCCACAAACAAGAAATTTAAACCATCAAGACACGATCATAGCAAGAAAAAGACCGTGAACGGCGTTGATTACTGCACAGAACTGTTCGACAAACATGTGAGAGTGGGCACTACTCTGAAGATAGGACAGGCCCAGAGCGACCAGAAATACAACCCCTTATACGAGAATCAAACCTGCCTTGATTTCCCTGTGTACCAGTCCTCTGAAGAGGACCCTGACTACGTCACTGATGGGAGCTGTACATACATGGGCAACATGTCTGTCACCATACCAGACACGGCGGTGGGCACCGATAAAAGTGTCCGGGTCAAGATGATCTTTGGTGGCACAGAGTTAAAACTAGAGGCAATACAAGAAAGCACAGGGAAGGTAACGGAAGCCAAATTCAACTTTCTAGGAGATTAATATTTGTGAATATACATTGTTAACGACTTTAACATTATTTTTCTTATATTTTAATTTGACGTGTTTAATGAACATATCGCCTGTTAATTGCGTTGGCGGATGGAAATGATTTCATCAATACAAATGTATAATATGCTGATGTTATCTTACAAATAAAAATATAGTCTCTTATCATAATTATATGTGTTCATGATACGGGTTGTTCAGTCTGTGCATACTATTAGCTGTACAAAGGTAATTTCCCGGGCCGACCCGTATCTGTCAGACACGTCATATCCATTCTCTATGCGCCATATCTGCCCAGCAAGCGCCATATCTGTCCAGCAAGCGCCATATCTGTTTCACGTCCATTTGAACATAAAAACACGTCTCATTTACTTCTGATTTCTGTTATCATTAAAAATTGTGATTACGTTCTCATCATTACAATTGTAATATGGCTATTTCTATATCCTTCTTCGTATTTCACCCGTCGGGCCATCGGCCCCTCGTACTGGTATGTTTATACGGGAAATGGTATGGGATTAATACGGGAAATGATATGGGGAATAGTCATGTGATAACCTGCACCTATGCACAAAATATGACACTATAGAAATGGGCTTACATGTAGCAAGACAAAGGATGATATCAGATGTAAATTGCTTTGTTACTGTAACATACTTGTTAAAGACTCATTGAAGATTCTGTACATGGTCACATTCACACTTTCCATTCAAACATATTTTGTACATCTGTATTTCCAATTGGTTTTGATGTTCATACATAAACTTAAGAAACTGGGCAATACAATACGGAAAACTGTTTAATAAATCAAAGTTTTCTTGTCTTGATGTGTTTTGTGTTTTTGTAAACTGAATTGAAGGGATGTATTCTTAGCAATCATAACTCAACACAGACACCACTATAAACTGTACGATTAAGTGATGATAAACTGATATTGCACAGTGAGGGATCATTTCTGTAAAAAAAAGTCTGCTTTTGTTCCAGGAGGCCGCCAAATGCTTGTAAATCTATTTTCATGTAAAAATAATTACGTTATTGTAAGAAAACCCACAATTCCAACTCAAAATCAGTGGAGAAAAGCAAATGAACGAATTCCGAAGCGTAAACTTAGCTATAATACAAGCTAAAAATAACGCAAGTAGTCCAAAATGTGCAAAACAAATAAACATTAAACTGAAACCCTTGAAAAAGTTACAAGGGCAATTAAGCTAGGGTTCGTACTCGTGACAACGTGCTCGTGTTCAAGCATAGTTTCTGTCCTCAAACAACGGTCCAAACACAGTCATAAAGTCAAGACTAAACAACGGTCCAAACACAGTCATGAAGTCAAGACTAAACAACAGTCCAAACACAGTCATAAAGTCAAGACTAAACAACGGTCCGAACACAGTCATAAAGTCAGGACTAAACAACGGTCCAAACACAGTCATAAAGTCAGCACTAAACAACGGCCCAAATACAGTCATAAAGTCAGCACGAAACAACACAGTCATAAAGTCAAGCCTAAACAACGGTCCGAACACAGTTATAAAGTCAGGACTAAACAGCGGTCCAAACACAGTCATACTAAACAACGGTCCAAACGCAGTCATAAAGTCAAGACTAAACAACCGTCCGAACACAGTCATAAAGTCAGGACCAAACAACGGTCCAAACACAGCCATAAAGTCAAGACTAAACAACCGCCCGAACACAGTCATAAAGTCAGTACTAAACATCGGTCCAAACATAGTCATCAAGTCAGGACTAAAAAACGGTTCAAACACAGTCATAAGTCAGCACGAAACAACGGCCCAAACACAGTCATAAAGTCAGCACTAAACATCGGTCCAAACACAGTCATCAAGTCAGGACTAAACAACGGTTCAAACACAGTCATAAGTCAGCACGAAACAACGGCCCAAACACAGTCATAAAGTCAGCACTAAACAACGGTCCAAACAGTCATAAAGTCAGGACCAAACAACGGTCCAAACACAGTCATAAAGTCAGGACTAAACAACGGCCCAAACACAGTCATAAAGTCACCACTAAACATCGGTCCAAACACAGTCATCAAGTCAGGACTAAAAAACGGTTCAAACACAGTCATAAGTCAGCACGAAACAACGGTCCAAACACAGTCATGAAGTCAGGACTAAACAACGGTCCAAACACAGTCATAAAGTTAGGACTAAACATCGGTCCAAACACAGTCATTAAGTCAGGACTAAACAACGGTCCAAACACAGTCATAAAGTCAAGACTAAACAACGGTCCGAACACAGTCATCAAGTCAGCACTAAACAACTGTCCAAACACAGTCATAAAGTCAGGACTAAACAACAGTCCAAACACAGTCATGAAGTCAGCACTAAACAACGGTCCAAACACAGTCATAAAGTCAGGACTAAACAACGGTCCAAACACAGTCATAAAGTCAGGACTAAACAACGGTCCAAACACAGTCATAAATCAGGACTAAACAACGGCCCAAACACAGTCATAAAGTCAGGACTAAACAACGGTCCAAATACAGTCATGAAGTCAGCACTAAACAACGATCCAAACACAGTCATAAAGTCAGGACTAAACAACGGTCCAAACACAGTCATAAAGTCAGGACTGAACAACGGTCCAAACACAGTCATAAAGTAAGGACTTACCAACGGTCCAAACACAGTCATGA
>NW_018403672.1:0-106 GCF_002113885.1 Mizuhopecten yessoensis | reverse complement strand
CGGCCCAAACACAGTCATAAAGTCAGCACTAAACAACGGTCCAAATACAGTCATAAAGTCCGCACTAAACAACGGCCCAAACACAGTCATCAAGTCAGCACTAAAC
>NW_018403671.1:4471-5249 GCF_002113885.1 Mizuhopecten yessoensis | reverse complement strand
CACTAGTAGACCATCTTACTGTACACTAGTAGACCATCTTACTGTTCACTAGAACATCTTACTGTACATCACAGAATGTTACTGTACACAAGACCATCTTACTACATACATCACAGAATGTTACAGTACACTAGAGTGTCTTACTGTATATCACAGAATCTTACTGTACACTAGACCATCCTATTGTAAATCACAGAATCTTACTGTACACTAGAGTGTTTATATTGTATATCACAGAATCTTACTGTACACTAGTAGACCATCTTACTGTACACTAGACCATCTTACTGTACATCACAGAATCTTACTCTACACTAGACCATCTTACTGTACATCACAGAATCTTACTGTACACTAGACCATATTACTGTACATCACAGAATCTTACTGTACACTAGACCATATTACTGTATATCAGAGAATCTTACTGTACACTAGTAGACCATCTTACTGTACACTAGACCATCTTACTGTACATCACAGAATCTTACTCAACACTAGACCATCTTACTGTACATCACAGAATCTTACTCTACACTAGAGTGTCTTACTGTACACTAGTAGACCATCTTACTGTACACAAGTAGACCATCTTACTGTACATCACAGAATCTTACTCTACACTAGAGTGTCTTACTGTACACTAGTAGACCATCTTACTGTACACTAGACCATCTTACTGTACATCACAGACTCTTACTGTACACTAGACCATCTGCATCTTACTATAAATCACAGAATCTTACTGTTCACTAGCTCATCTTACTGTATATCACAA
>NW_018403671.1:0-106 GCF_002113885.1 Mizuhopecten yessoensis | reverse complement strand
TACTGTACATCACAGAATCTTACTCTACACTAGACCATCTTACTGAACATCACAGAATCTCACTCTACACTAGACCATCTTATTGTACATCACAGAATCTTACTGT
>NW_018403670.1:7704-8249 GCF_002113885.1 Mizuhopecten yessoensis | reverse complement strand
TAACATAGATACGTTTACGGTGTCTTATAAACTGTCAAAGTATGTTAACATAGATACATTTACGGTGTGTTATAACCTGTCAATGTATGTAAACATAGATACGTTTACGGTGTCTTATAACCTGTCAAAACATGTTAACCTAGATATGTTTACGGTTTCTTATAAACTGTCAAGGTATGTTAACATAGATACGTTTACGGTATCTTATAACCTGTCAAGGTATGTAAAATAGATACATTTACGGTGTCTTATAACCTGTCAATGTATGTTAACATAGATATATTTACGGTGTCTTATAACCTGTCAAGGTAGGTTAACATAGATACGTTTACGGTGTCTTATAACCTGTCAAGGTATGTANATAGATACATTTACGGTGTCTTATAACCTGTCAATGTATGTTAACATAGATACATTTACGGTGTCTTATAACCTGTCAATGTATGTTAACATAGATACATTTACGGTGTCTTATAACCTGTCAAGGTCTGTTAACATAGATACATTTACGGTGTCTTATAACCTGTCAAGGTATGTTACATTTG
>NW_018403670.1:3685-4452 GCF_002113885.1 Mizuhopecten yessoensis | reverse complement strand
TTGATAAAACATCACCTTCCTCGTGTTATACTTTATAGTTGACATCACATCACGTTCCTCGTGTTATACTTTATATTGACATAACATTACCTTCCTCGTGTTATACTTTATAGTTGACATAACATCACCCTCCTCGTGTTATACTTTATAGTTGACATCTTTATGGTTGAAATAGCATCACGTTCCTCGTGTTTTACTTTATAGTTAACATAACATCGCCCTCCTCGTGTTATACTTTATCGTTGACATAACATCACCTTCCTCGTGTTATACTTTATGGTTGAAATAGCATCACGTTCCTCGTGTTTTACTTTATAGTTAACATAACATCGCCCTCCTCGTGTTATACTTTATCGTTGACATAACATCACCTTCCTCGTGTTATACTTTATAGTTGACATAACATAACGTTCCTCGTGTTATACATTATAGTTGACATAACATCACGTTCCTCGTGTTATACATTATAGTTGACATAACATCACGTTCCTCGTGTTATATTTTATAGTTGACATAACATCACGTTCCTTGTGTTATACTTTATAGTTGATATAACATCACCTTCCAAGTGTTATACTTTATAGTTGACATAACATCACATCCCTCGCGTTATACTTTATAGTTGACATAACATAACGTTCCTCGTGTTATACATTATAGTTGACATAACATCACGTTCCTCGTGTTATATTTTATAGTTGACATAACATCACGTTCCTCGTGTTATACATTATAGTTGACATAACATCACGTTCCTCGTGTTATAT
>NW_018403670.1:0-106 GCF_002113885.1 Mizuhopecten yessoensis | reverse complement strand
GTTATACTTTATAGTTGACATAACATCACGTTCCTCGTGTTATACGTTATAGTTGACATAGCATCACGTTCCTCGTGTTATACTTTATAGTTGACATAACATCACG
>NW_018403669.1:4601-4666 GCF_002113885.1 Mizuhopecten yessoensis | reverse complement strand
TGTCTGTTGGTATGGATGTCTGTTGGTATGGATGTCTGTTGATATATATTTATGTTGGTATGGAG
>NW_018403669.1:321-424 GCF_002113885.1 Mizuhopecten yessoensis | reverse complement strand
TGGTATGGATGTCTGTTGGTATGGATGTCTGATGGTATGGATGTAAGTTGGTATGGATGTCTGTTTGTATGGATGTATGTTGGTATGGATGTATGTTATGGAG
>NW_018403669.1:0-106 GCF_002113885.1 Mizuhopecten yessoensis | reverse complement strand
TGGTATGGATGTCTGTTGGTATGGATGTCTGATGGTATGGATGTAGGTTGGTATGGATGTCTGTTTGTATGGATGTATGTTGGTATGGATGTCTGTTGGTATGGAT
>NW_018403668.1:1598-1986 GCF_002113885.1 Mizuhopecten yessoensis | reverse complement strand
TCACCAGTCAAGGCAGAGACACATCAGGGTAATCACCATGTCAAGTCAGAGACACCTCAGGGTAATCACCAAAGTCAAGCCAGAGACACCACAAGGTAATCACCAGAGTCAATGCAGGGACACATCAGGGTTNAATCACCAGAGTCAAGCAAGATATACCTCAGGGTAATCACCAGTCAAGGCAGAGACACCTCAGGGAAATCACCAGTCAAGGCAGAGACACATCAGGGTAATCACCAGAGTCAAGGCAGAGACACCTCAGGGAAATCACCAGTCAAGGCAGAGACACCACAAGGTAATCACCAGAGTCAATGCAGGGACACCTCAGGGTAATCACCAGAGTCAAGCCAGAGGCACCTCAGGGTAATCACCTGAGTCAAGCAAGAGG
>NW_018403668.1:0-106 GCF_002113885.1 Mizuhopecten yessoensis | reverse complement strand
GGAAATCACCAGAGTCAGGCCAGATACACCTCAGGGTAATCACCAGAGTCAAGCCAGAGATACCTCAGGGTAATCACCAGAGTCAAGGCAGAGACACCTCAGGGTA
>NW_018403667.1:4647-4713 GCF_002113885.1 Mizuhopecten yessoensis | reverse complement strand
ATTACATTGTCTGTACAGTATAACACTCTTACTACCATAACCTTGCCTGTACAGTATAACACCCTC
>NW_018403667.1:0-106 GCF_002113885.1 Mizuhopecten yessoensis | reverse complement strand
TCACTACCATAACATTGTCTGTACAGTATAACACCCTCACTACCAAAACATTGTCTGTACATATAACACCCTTACTACCATAACATTGTTTGTACAGTATAACACC
>NW_018403666.1:4924-5186 GCF_002113885.1 Mizuhopecten yessoensis | reverse complement strand
AATACCTTGCATTGTTTACCTCCACAAATACCTTGTATTATTTACTTTCACAAAAACCTTGTATTGTTTACCTCCACAAGTACCTTTTAATGTTTACCTCCACAACTACCTTGTATTGTTTACTCCACAAATACCTTGTATTGTTTNATGTTTACCTCCATAAATACCTTACCACGTTTACCCTCACAAATACCTTGTATTGTTTACCTCCACAAACACCTTGTATTGTTTACTCCACAAATACTTTGTATTGTTTACCTCG
>NW_018403666.1:3309-3649 GCF_002113885.1 Mizuhopecten yessoensis | reverse complement strand
GTTTAGCTCCACAAATACCTTGCATTTTTTACCTCCACAAATACCCTTCTAGTTTACCTCCACAAATACCTTGTATTGTTTNATTGTTTACCTCCACAAATACCTTGTATTGTTTACCTCCACAAATACCTTGTATTGTTTACCTTCACAAATACCTTACATTGTTTACGTCCACAAATACCCTGTAGTTTACCTCCACAAATACCTTGTATTGTTTACCTCCACAAATACCTTGCATTTTTTACCTCCACAAATACCTTGCATTGTTTACCTCCAGAAATACCTTGCATTTTTTACCTCCACAAATACCTTGCATTTTTTACCTCCACAAATACCTTTA
>NW_018403666.1:0-106 GCF_002113885.1 Mizuhopecten yessoensis | reverse complement strand
CTTGCATTTTTTACCTCCACAAATACCTTGCATTGTTTACCTCCATAAATACCTTACCATTTTTACCCTCACAAATACCTTGTATTGTTTACCTCCACAAATACCT
>NW_018403665.1:79133-81281 GCF_002113885.1 Mizuhopecten yessoensis | reverse complement strand
AACATCAGAGAAACATCAACATATTGTTGACAAACATCAGAGAAAATTCAGCATCATGTTGACAAACATCAGAGAAACAACATCAACATCTTGTTGACAAACATCAGAGAAACACCAACATCTGATTGTGTGTAAAGGAGATGATAGACTCACTAATTACCTAAGCCTATGTGACAACAAAGTGGTCTATTCATAAAGCTGTTACCATTGACTTGATGTGTAAACAATACATTTTAAGAGAAGAAGTCTTTTAAAGTCATCAAATTGTGAAGCAAAACTTAACAGTCAGATTTTGTTTGTTTGTAACTGTAAACAAGTTGTGGTTGGTGTGAATGTGATAAGTTTGTTTGACCGGCTATCTGTTTATGAGATCACGTGAGCTACACACTGATCACACTCAATAAACTGCCGGGAGTAACACTATTCTCTGCTAAAACCTGATCCACTTACCTTTGACAGGTCACCTCTCTTGGCAGCATCTATAAGACCTAAGAACAGTAACAAGTGAACAGTTAGACCTACAACACAGTTACAAGGCATCCATAACTCTTACATGTATAAAACCATAACCTTACTGTAAGGTCTACAACACAGTTACAAGGCATCCATAACTCTTACATGTATAAAACCATAACCTTACTGTAAGGTCTACAACACAGTTACAAGGCATCCATAACTCTTACATGTATAAAACCATAACCTTACTGTAAGGTCTACAACACAGTTACAAGGCATCCATAACTCTTACATGTATAAAACCATAACCTTACTGTAAGGTCTACAACACAGTTACAAGGCATCCATAACTCTTACATGTATAAAACCATAACCTTACTGTAAGGTCTACAACACAGTTACAAGGCATCCATAACTCTTACATGTATAAAACCATAACCTTACTGTAAGGTCTACAACACAGTTACAAGGCATCCATAACTCTTACATGTATAAAACCATAACCTTACTGTAAGGTCTACAACACAGTTACAAGGCATCCATAACTCTTACATGTATAAAACCATAACCTTACTGTAAGGTCTACAACACAGTTACAAGGCATCCATAACTCTTACATGTATAAAACCATAACCTTACTGTAAGGTCTACAACACAGTTACAAGGCATCCATAACTCTTACATGTATAAAACCATAACCTTACTGTAAGGTCTACAACACAGTTACAAGGCATCCATAACTCTTACATGTATAAAACCATAACCTTACTGTAAGGTCTACAACACAGTTACAAGGCATCCATAACTCTTACATGTATAAAACCATAACCTTACTGTAAGGTCTACAACACAGTTACAAGGCATCCATAACTCTTACATGTATAAAACCATAACCTTACTGTAAGGTCTACAACACAGTTACAAGGCATCCATAACTCTTACATGTATAAAACCATAACCTTACTGTAAGGTCTACAACACAGTTACAAGGCATCCATAACTCTTACATGTATAAAACCATAACCTTACTGTAAGGTCTACAACACAGTTACAAGGCATCCATAACTCTTACATGTATAAAACCATAACCTTACTGTAAGGTCTACAACACAGTTACAAGGCATCCATAACTCTTACATGTATAAAACCATAACCTTACTGTAAGGTCTACAACACAGTTACAAGGCATCCATAACTCTTACATGTATAAAACCATAACCTTACTGTAAGGTCTACAACACAGTTACAAGGCATCCATAACTCTTACATGTATAAAACCATAACCTTACTGTAAGGTCTACAACACAGTTACAAGGCATCCATAACTCTTACATGTATAAAACCATAACCTTACTGTAAGGTCTACAACACAGTTACAAGGCATCCATAACTCTTACATGTATAAAACCATAACCTTACTGTAAGGTCTACAACACAGTTACAAGGCATCCATAACTCTTACATGTATAAAACCATAACCTTACTGTAAGGTCTACAACACAGTTACAAGGCATTCATAACTCTTACATGTATAAAACCATAACCTTACTGTAAGGTCTACAACACAGTTACAAGGCATTCATAACTCTTACATGTATAAAACCATAACCTTACAGTAAGGTCTACAACACAGTTACAAGGCATTCATAACTTTTACATGTATAAAACCATAACCTTACTGTAAGGTCTACA
>NW_018403665.1:76117-77932 GCF_002113885.1 Mizuhopecten yessoensis | reverse complement strand
TCTACAGGTGAGAATTACTTTACAGACTTTATCTACAGGTGAGAACTACCTTACATACCTTTGTCTACAGGTGAGAATTACTTTACAGACTTTATCTACAGGTGAGAATTACTTAACAGACTTTATCTACAGGTGAGAACTACCTTACATACCTTTGTCTACAGTGGAAAGTTTCCTGTTGCGAGGTTCAGCTGTGGCATTCGACACCTGGTGAAATTGATTGTAACTTTCTTTGGCCTTAGGACTTTTTGACACAGGTGACCCGGGCTCTGAGCTGTCAACAGAGTAACACATTTCAGGGATGTAACAAGCTTACTTCATGGGAAATAGACATCACAACATTAGGATACAAGATCTTTCTTCATTTTGTCTGGGATATGTTTTATCACTAGAAGTAAGAATATTTAAAAAGATCTTAGGGTGTCCTTATATTTTAAACTGAGCCTGTTGCTGGTCTCTTATCACAGACACTTAAATTTTCAAATTTCAATTGACATGTTTTGAAGTGATAGCTAGATCACCAAATTCTATACAAAAAAAGCACATTACATATATATAATAACCTGTTCATACAAACAAGTGCCACATACCCACTTACCACATTCGTACAATAGCTTCAGACTTACAACATTAATACCATAGCCACAGACTTACTACATTCATACAATATCCACAGACTAACCACATTCATACAATAGCCACATACTTACCACATTCATACAATAGCCACAGACTAACCACATTCATGCAATAGCCACAGACTTACCACATTCATACAATAGCCACATACTTACCACATTCATACAATAGCCACATACTTACCACATTCATGCAATAGCCACATACTTACCACATTCATACAATAGCCACAGACTTACCACATTCATACAATAGCCACATACTTACTACATTCATACAATAGCCACAGACTTACTACATTCATACAATAGCCACAGACTTACCATACATGTAGATGGGATTGCCTGCCACAGTATTTCTACTCTTTGACAAGCTTCCCTTTCGAAAAAAGTGCAGGTCTACCAATCCTGCCAATTTGATTGGCCAATTTTTATATCTCAAAAGGGGATATTCTTTTCTAATATGGCATCTGACAATTATCGGTGAAAAAATCAAACCACAATTTCTTACAGGCACTTTTATCTCTAATTTACTTTGAATTGGTCACTTCTGAATAACATTGTTGTTAGTGATCATGGGAACAACTCTTAATACTGCCGGTTGAGAATTAACTGTTTCATTCACGAAGGCTTGTTTCAAACAGGCGTTCAACGTGTCCGTTATTTAAACCCACATCAATGAGAACAGGGACCCATTATATTTTGTTCAAACAGTAATGTCAACTTTGAAAGAAAATATTTTCACACTGATTTCAATACGTCTACCATACTGAATGCTCCTTTTTCAACCTCCCACATGTCTCCAATGTAAACTAGAGAGAATTTGCCACATCCACAATATAGCGAGAATAAAATTGTCTAAACTTTAGTTCTCACTAATTCAGTTGACAAGACTGAATTAACCATCAGTGATGGCGTTCCTGATCTGTCTTAGCATCAAAGAGTGCAACACAAACAAGAGGCCCATGGGTCTTAACGGTCACCTGATATATTTATACAGAGAGTTGATTTTGTTTTTAACATGAACAGAAATATTATTCAAAGTGACAAAAAACAATAAAACCACCTTATTCAATATCTAGCATACAGATTTCAGACTAAAAAGTATTTGAAACTAGCACCTCTAATTCTAAACAAGGAAAATGAAGAAATTTTAGCACACTGACTCCTTTGAGCC
>NW_018403665.1:35624-74810 GCF_002113885.1 Mizuhopecten yessoensis | reverse complement strand
CTTACCACATTCATACAAACATGTAACATACTTACCACATTCATACAAACAAGTCACATACTTACCACATTCATACAAACATGTAACATACTTACCACATTCATACAAATATGTCACATACTAACTACATTCATACAAACATGTAACATACTTACCACATTCATACAAACATGTAACATACTAACTACATTCATACAAATATGTGTCACCTGGGTAAGTGTTGTAATCAGATCAGACATGAACCTATATGTATAGGAGGATTATGCTAATATTAAATGTAAAGTTGCTAGGATATATTTGAACTGAGATCAAATTGACAAGATTTAGTGAAATTCATTTATATATGATCTCCGTTTTAAATAACATGGTAGTGAGTTGAGTAAAAGCGTGTTTGAGTGAGAAAACAGCCAGCCACCGGAGGGTGATAATATATTACATGATACAGCAATGACAGGACAGCCACGATCGTTACCAAGCAGTAACGGCCACAGCACAAGCATGCATTTCTTACACCTGATTAAAACAGTAGGATTTATCATATTCTACAATGTGTATAAATCATCAGTTTCACAGTCAGTTAACTCCACCAATCAGCAAAACAACTTTTGATGAATTTGAAATCATTGCTTTCTCAAAAAGTTATAATTATTTACACAAAGCTGTATTTGTTTACCTATAGTAATTTTTGTTTACCTCAAGTAATTCTATTTACACAATAGTTATATTTAAGGACTGAAATGCATCCTTTTAACATTTATGATGGTATAACATTACATTCAAATATATCCCATGATGTACGGTAGCGTATCTTGGATAATATGTTCGAACAGCGCTGTAATTCATTCCATCACAAATGTTAACAAGAGTACCGCGGGGCGGAACAAAATACGCCCGTCGAATGCCATACAGTGTTATATACTTTCTTACATTGAAATAAGATCTGCATCATTCTAAGAGTGGTTAGCTGATATGCTACAAAAAATGTAGGAGAAATTCTTCGGACAAAAAATCAAATACTGAAATGAACAAAAAGCAATAAATTTTGCAAAAATTGTTGAATCAAAATTCTTTTATGGGAAACACAACTTCATATCATGATTATAATGTATACCAATTTCAAAGAGATCGATCGAAAAATGTAGGATGAGATCTCTGGACAAAAATCAAATACTGAAATGAACAAAGAGCAATAACTTTTGAGAACTAGGTTTACTGAAGGACTGGTGGGTACATGTAGGTTTATATAAGGACTGGTAGGTAGGTTTACGGTTTATAAGGACTGGTGGGTTGGTTTATCTAAGGACTAGTTGGTTGGTTTATCTAAGGACTGGTTGGTAGGTTTATCTAAGGACTGGTGGGTACATGTAGGTTTTTATCTAGGAACTGGTGGATACATGCAGGTTTATATAAGGACTGGTGGTTTGATTTATCTAAGGACTGGTTGGTTGGTTTATCTAAGGACTGGTTGGTAGGTTTATCTAAGGACTGGTGGGTACATGTAGGTTTTTATCTAAGGACTGGTGGGTACATGCAGGTTTATATAAGGACTGGTGGTATGGTTTATCTAAGGACTGGTTGGTTGGTTTATCTAAGGACTGGTTGGTAGGTTTATCTAAGGACTGGTGGGGAGGTTTATATAAGGACTGGAGGTTTGATTTATCTAAGGACTGGTTGGCAGGTCTATCTAAGGACTGGTGGGTACATGCAGGTTTATATAAGGACTGGTGGTTTGGTTTATCTAAGGACTGGTGGGTAGGTTTATATAAGGACTGGTGGTTTGGTTTATCTAAGGACTGGTGGGTAGGTTTATATAAGGACTGGTGGTTTGGTTTATCCAAGGACTGGTGGGTACATGTAGGTTTATCTAAGGACTGGTGGGTACATGCAGGTTTATCTAAGGACTGGTGGTTTGGTTTATCTAAGGACTGGTGGGTAGGTTTATCTAAGGGCTGGTGGGTAGGTTTATCTAAGGACTGGTTGGTAGGTTTATCTAAGGACTGGTTGGCAGGTCTATCTAAGGACTGGTGGGTAGGTTTATCTAAGGACTGGTGGGTAGAATTATCTAAGGTCTGGTGGGTGGGTTTATCTAAGGACTGGTGGGTAAATGCAGGTTTATCTAAGGACTGGTTGGTAGGTTTATCTAAGGACTGGTGGGTACATGTAGGTTTTTATCTAAGGACTGGTAAGTACATGCAGGTTTATCTAAGGACTGGTGGGTACATGCAGGTTTATATAAGGACTGGTTGGTAGGTTTATGGTATATAAGGACTGGTGGGTTGGTTTATCTAAGGACTGGTTGGTAGGTTTATCTAAGGACTGGTGGTTTGGTTTATCTAAGGACTGGTGGTTGGGTTTATCTAAGGACTGGTGGGTACATGTAGGTTTATCTAAGGACTGGTGGTTTGGTTTATCTAAGGACTGGTGGGTAGGTTTATATAAGGACTGGTGGTTTGGTTTATATAAGGACTGGTGGGTAGGTTTATATAAGGACTGGTGGTTTGGTTTATCCAAGGACTGGTGGGTACATGTAGGTTTATCTAAGGACTGGTGGGTACATGCAGGTTTATCTAAGGACTGGTGGTTTGGTTTATCTAAGGACTGGTGGGTAGGTTTATCTAAGGACTGGTGGGTAGGTTTATCTAAGGACTGGTTGGTAGGTTTATCTAAGGACTGGTTGGCAGGTCTATCTAAGGACTGGTGGGTAGGTTTATCTAAGGACTGGTGGGTAGAATTATCTAAGGACTGGTGGGTGGGTTTATCTAAGGACTGGTGGGTAAATGCAGGTTTATCTAAGGACTGGTGGGTAGGTTTATCTAAGGACTGGTGGGTACATGTAGGTTTTTATCTAAGGACTGGTAAGTACATGCAGGTTTATCTAAGGACTGGTGGGTACATGCAGGTTTATATAAGGACTGGTTGGTAGGTTTATGGTATATAAGGACTGGTGGGTTGGTTTATCTAAGGACTGGTTGGTAGGTTTATCTAAGGACTGGTGGTTTGGTTTATCTTAGGACTGGTGGGTACATGTAGGTTTTTATCTAAGGACTGGTGGGTACATGCAGGTTTATCTAAGGACTGGTGGGTAGGTTTATCTAAGGACTGGTGGGTAGGTTTATCTAAGGACTGGTGGGTAGGTTTATCTAAGGACTGGTGGGTAGGTTTATCTAAGGACTGGTGGGTAGGTTTATCTAAGGACTGGTGGGTAGGTTTATCTAAGGACTGGTGGGCAGGTTTATCTAAGGACTGGTGGGTAGGTTTATCTAAGGACTGGTGGGTAGGTTTATCTAAGGACTGGTGGGTAGGTTTATCTAAGGACTGGTTGGTAGGTTTATCTAAGGATTGGTGGGTACATGCAGGTTTATCTAAGGACTGGTTGGTAGGTTTATCTAAGGACTGGTGGGTACATGTAGGTTTATATAAGGACTGGTGGGTACATGCAGGTTTATATAAGGACTGGTTGGTAGGTTTACGGTATATAAGGACTGGTGGGTTGGTTTATCTAAGGACTGGTTGGTTGGTTTATCTAAGGACAGGTTGGTTGGTTTATCTAAGGACTGGTGGTTGGGTTTATCTAAGGACTGGTGGGTACATGTAGGTTTATCTAAGGACTGGTGGGTTGGTTTATCTAAGGACTGGTGGGGAGGTTTATCTAAGGACTGGTGGGTAGAATTATCTAAGGACTGGTGGGTGGGTTTATCTTAGAACTTGTTGGCAAGTTTATCTTAGGGACCGCATGCACAATGAAATTGTAAGAAGAAATAATTTAAGAGTTTTTTTTACAAAGGAACCACATTACTTTGTTCTAATGAGAATTTATTTTTGCTATTAAACCAAAGTGGAAAACTTAAGGGTTATTGCTACATTTTTCTTGGCTCACATGACATTGATTCAAGCATCTTAAAAGTTATACATTGATTCAAGCATCTTAAAAGCTATAAGTCTTTGCTGAAATTAAAATTGGGTCTAAAACTTCAAAGACATTAAGTTTTACATTTAAAAATTAATTTGCACACAACATGCAATAGCAAGTCTATCCACTAATAATACACGCTTGTCAGCTAACTGACCAAACCACACCAATAAAGAGGCTACTGGTTATGTATATGGGGATGACTCAATATGTACACACTGTTTTATCTAGCTAAACATATAGAATACAGATATTGGATTAGTCATGTTATTACCCAACAAAGCAAACCAAGCATCAGCATGACAGGGGAAGGGACTAGCTCAGTACAAGTTGTATGGTCATATTACTGTAGTCACATGATTGATAATGACAGGGAAAGGGACCAGCTCAGTACAAGTTGTATGGTCATATTACAGTAGTCACATGATTGGTAATGACAGGGAAAGGGACTAGCTCAGTACAAGTTGTATGGTCATATTACTGTAGTCACATGATTGATAATGACAGGGAAAGGGACCAGCTCAGTACAAGTTGTATGGTCATATTACTGTAGTCACATGATTGGTAATGACAGGGAAAGGGACTAGCTCAGTACAAGTTGTATGGTCATATTACTGTAGTCACATGATTGATAATGACAGGGAAAGGGACCAGCTCAGTACAAGTTGTATGGTCATATTACAGTAGTCACATGATTGGTAATGACAGGGGAAGGGACTAGCTCAGTACAAGTTGTATGGTCATATTACTGTAGTCACATGATTGATAATGACAGGGAAAGGGACCAGCTCAGTACAAGTTGTATGGTCATATTACAGTAGTCACATGATTGATAATGACAGGGGAAGGGACCAGCTCAGTACAAGTTGTATGGTCATATTACAGTAGTCACATGATTGATAATGACAGGGAAAGGGACCAGCTCAGTACAAGTTGTATGGTCATATTACAGTAGTCACATGATTGGTAATGACAGGGAAAGGGACTAGCTCAGTACAAGTTGTATGGTCATATTACTGTAGTCACATGATTGATAATGACAGGGAAAGGGACCAGCTCAGTACAAGTTGTATGGTCATATTACAGTAGTCACATGATTGGTAATGACAGGGAAAGGGACTAGCTCAGTACAAGTTGTATGGTCATATTACTGTAGTCACATGATTGATAATGACAGGGAAAGGGACCAGCTCAGTACAAGTTGTATGGTCATATTACAGTAGTCACATGATTGGTAATGACAGGGGAAGGGACTAGCTCAGTACAAGTTGTATGGTCATATTACTGTAGTCACATGATTGATAATGACAGGGAAAGGGACCAGCTCAGTACAAGTTGTATGGTCATATTACAGTAGTCACATGATTGGTAATGACAGGGGAAGGGACTAGCTCAGTACAAGTTGTATGGTCATATTACTGTAGTCACATGATTGATAGTGACAGGGAAAGGGACCAGCTCAGTACAAGTTGTATGGTCATATTACAGTAGTCACATGATTGATAATGACAGGGGAAGGGACCAGCTCAGTACAAGTTGTATGGTCATATTACTGTAGTCACATGATTGATAATGACAGGGAAAGGGACCAGCTCAGTACAAGTTGTATGGTCATATTACTGTAGTCACATGATTGATAATGACAGGTGAAGGGACCAGCTCAGTACAAGTTGTATGGTCATATTACAGTAGTCACATGATTGATAATGACAGGTGAAGGGACCAGCTCAGTACAAGTTGTATGGTCATATTACAGTAGTCACATGATTGATAATGACAGGTGAAGGGACCAGCTCAGTACAAGTTGTATGGTCATATTACAGTAGTCACATGATTGATAATGACAGGTGAAGGGACCAGCTCAGTACAAGTTGTATGGTCATATTACAGTAGTCACATGATTGATAATGACAGGTGAAGGGACCAGCTCAGTACAAGTTGTATGGTCATATTACAGTAGTCACATGATTGATAATGACAGGGAAAGGGACCAGCTCAGTACAAGTTGTATGGTCATATTACAGTAGTCACATGATTGGAATGGGTTTGGTATATATATATAACATATGACAAAGTAGACCATGCAGTCACATGTTGAGCAATGGTTTGGATATATATAACATATGACAAAATAGCTAATGCAGTCATATGGTTGGCATTGAGTTAGTTATATATATATATATATATATAGTCACATGACAAAGTAGACCATGCAGTCACATGATTGGCAAGGGTTGGCTATATATAACATAAGGTCACATGACAAAGTAGCCCCAGAGGTAACCTGGTCACACATGGTCCCTGAGAGGAGGAAGGTCTAGTTAGGCAGTACTTGTTAGTGACTAAGTGGTATCAACCTGTTATTGGAGCCCGGCTGAGCAGGAAGGAGCAAGTTCTCTTTGCTCTCCAGTCGAAACAGTGTTTCAGCCCTCCTAAAGAACAAAATGTTAATCAACAAAATAAAATACCTGGTATGTACACGATGCTTCATGCCTTTGACCTCATTCTTCTACCATACAGAACTGTTTCTGCATGTATAATGTTTACTACGATATCTAATTAAACATGTACAGACTACGATGCTGTCAAATTGGTAGTAGATATAGAGCTATCACAATGCTTCATTATTGCACTAACAAGGATGAGTGTAATTAAGACATGTATAATCAATGTTCTACTGTACTCCTCTGAACTAAGCTGGACTAAGTTGGTCTGATTAAAATAAAGAATACCATCCATCAATGACATATAAACAGGGAAGCCAGTTGGAGTATTTAGCAGAATTTGAAAGCAATGGTTTTCATCCTAATAGACATCTACACTACAGACAAGCCAGTTCACAACAACAACTTATCATAGAAAACATATTGACACAGAAATGTATAAGATGTGATGAGTGAGCTGGAGGTGAATATAGGGTGGAGTAGGAGGAGCAGGTACTCACCTTCCATCAGGCTTCTTACACTCGGCTGTGTCTCTGCTCACTGTGGCCTGGCTTACCTCTGTCAATCTGACAACAACATGTAACACCTGTATAACCTTTAGCACTAATCATTCCTTACACACTGATTGGCTAGTGACATTTATATATATATACTTATTTACATTTGTGGCTCCAATTGCGAGATCTAAAAAGAATAAAAGAAGGGAGATAATTTGAAAAGTCACTTTTTTAACCCAATATGTATCTGGGGAGAACGCTAGATGAACTAAAAATAATGTAATTTTCATTTCCAAGACTATAGCTTGATAATGAAAGTTATCTCCCTTGGACTGCTGTGTCCATGACCAGACAAAAAAAACCCCATTTATTGTACCAGAGACACAAGGGTTGTGTCCCATATACTGACGAACAGTTTACTGAGGTCTGTTCCGTTTATGCTGAACAACCGGTTTGACGGTTTATAAATGTAACAATTTCGGGTATAAATCCTGGCGGACCTGCAAATCTTTATGCAGGCCTTGCAAGGCTTTGTCAAGGCTCCCCTGAAAGCAGTATCAAATTACTAGGTCCGACCTTATTTCATAAATGAACAACTATGATCCAACCGTTTGGATAGCAATAAACGACTACCCGCCCTTTGTACAGCATGTTTTGCAATCCATTGCTTATTTGTCTATGATTTAATGGCCCAAGTATACAATAGGTCATTTACAGATATTACACTTGTACAGTACAATGGTTATGTGACTGGCAGCAATGAATGCCAGTGTTAGTTTTATAGACAATATTAGGGGGCTTGTTATCCCACACAATGATATTGTTTAGCCTGTTCTTCTGTTCTGGGGTAAACTATTTTAAACTCTGAGAACTTTGGTGGGGGTTTTAACTCTTCTCTGGACACTTCCAGAATGTAACTTGCTTCCTACCTTGGATTTTTTCCCCCAACTATTCCCTTCCCTGTGGACTATGGGGAGGTAAAAGTTAGCTTTCTTGGAGACTTTAGGGCAAAACCTGATTCCTAACCTGGAGATGTTTGGGGTGTAAATTATATCTGGGGACTTTTGGAAGTAAACTTTTGCCTACCCTGGGGACTTTGGGGGTGTGACAGGCATGTGGAATTTAAAGACAAGCTCGGGCTGGAAGTTGTCCTGATGACAGTGGATGCCCTCAGACTCATTGCGCGCATCCTTGGAGGAGGGGAGGTGCATGCTCTGGAGGTCAGGATCCAATATGTAGAGGTCCTCTGAGGATATATCTGTGATATAGTGTAGGTGCTCTTGGGTTCTATCTATTCGGAAAAATCTCTCGGCTGTCGTGGCTGTAATTAAAATAATTATACAAGACAAATGAACACCGGTGATTTGTTACTGTACACTGTATATGTAAATGTGGATGTTACACTGTTATCTTACTTGAAACATAATCCAATAATGAATATTGTATACATGTATAATAAATCAGTGTTTATATAGCCAAGGCTATTTCAGAATAAGTAATATGACATCACAACACTCGTAAATACCTAATATTTGTAGCAGTGTATAACCTACATGGTGGATTGAAGTAGATCCCAATCAAGCTTATATAACAGGAATACCTGTGTTATAAAATTACATATTGACCTACAACTTATGTTACCCATAACTTACAATCTAGGAAACACCATCTGTGTGTCAGCCGCTGGGAACTCTCTGTCAAGTCATCCTGTAATGAAGGACAGGAAAAACAATTACACCTCCACGTGGTGGCCAAATCATGTCAAACACATATGGTGACCTAAAGCTCCACCTGGCGGTCAAATCATGTTAAACACATATGGTGACCTAAAGCTCCACCTGGGGGCCAAATCATGTAAGACACATATGGTGACCTAAAGCTCCACCTGGCGGCCAAATCATGTTAAACACACATGGTGACCTAAAGCTCCACCTGGCGGCCAAATCATGTAAGACACATATGGTGACCTAAAGCTCCACCTGGCGGCCAAATCACATAAAACACATATGGTGACCTAAAGAACCACCTGGCGGCCAAATCACAAATACAACATGTATGGTGCCGTAAAGCTCCACCTGGTGGCCAAATCACATAAAACACATATGGTGACCTAAAGCTCCACCTGGCGGCCAAATCACATAAAACACATATGGTGACCTAAAGCTCCACCTGGCGGCCAAATCACATACATGTATACCACATACACATAGAGAGTGATTGACCTTGGCAGATATTTCCCCCAGTTATAATGAGTGTACAATAACACTGGAGAAAATATTTTATATGAGATCTTACAGGAGTTTCCATTTCATATTAATTCATGGATTTTTGATTATTACAAGCCTTTGGTGAGATTAAGTGAAAATGTTTGACATGTTTCATGAATCTTATATGAAATTGAAACTAATATTAATTCCTTTTTAACACATTACAAAGAATTCTGAGAAAACCATACTAAAAAAAATGTTTTTCCGTGTCATTCATGAAGTTTGCAATTCTGCCCCCTTGGCTATATCTGTTGTCTACATAATGACACCATGATATAACCTGAAGTCTATTACATCACATCTTTTTCACCTGATGACATCACAGCATGTCATATGATATGACTTTATACGCAATCATTAAATACCTGATAATTTGTCACAATCCAGATACTGTACACATGACCAGTTCTCAAACACTCATGCAAACAACTTTCCTGGTGACTTTCAATTTCTAAATATAGCCTTTTGGGGAATCCCCTATCCTTTAACCATTAATAATCAGCTGTTAGATGCTTTAAAGACTGTTATATAGTTTGTAAACTTTTCACATTAACAATAAGTTGAACATGTATTTGTCAGCCTGATAAGACCCTATGTAATCTGTCAGATAAAGACAGTTGTTACTGTGTGTAATCTGTCAGATAATGACAGCTGTTACTGTGCGTAATCTGTCAGATAAAGACAGTTGTTACTTTGTGTAATCTGTCAAATAAAGACAGTTGTTACTGTGTGTAATCTGTCGGATAAAGACAGTTGTTACTGTGTGTATTCTGTCAGATAAAGACAGTTGTTACTGTGTGCAATCTGTCAGATAAAGACAGTTGTTACTGTGTTTAATCTGTCAGATAAAGACAGTTGTTACTGTGTTTAATCTGTCAGATAATGCCAGTTGTTACTGTGTGTAATCTGTCAGATAAAGGCAGTTGTTACTGTGTGAAATCTGTCAGATAAAGACAGTTGTTAATCTGTCAGACAATGACAGCTGCTACTGAGTGTAATCTGTCAGATAAAGACAGTTGTTACGGTGTGTAATCTGTCAGATAAAGACAGTTGTTACGGTGTGTAATCTGTCAGATAAAGACAGTTGTTAATCTGTCAGACAATGACAGCTGCTACTGAGTGTAATCTGTCAGATAAAGACAGTTGTTACGGTGTGTAATCTGTCAGATAAAGACAGTTGTTATTGTGTGTAATCTGTCAGATAAAGACAGTTGTTCCTGTGTGTAATCTGTCAGATAATGACAGCTGTTTCTGTGTGTAATCTGTCAGATAATGACAGTTGTTACTGGGGGTAATCTGGCAGAGAAAGACAGTTGTTACTGTGTGTAATCTGTCAAATAAAGACAGCTGTTACTGTGTGTAATCTGTTAGATAAAGGCAGCTGTTACTGTGTGTAATCTGTCAGATAAAGACGGTTGTTTCTGTGTGTAATCTGTCAGATAAAGACAGATGTTACTGTGTGTAATCTGTCAGATAAAGACGGTTGTTACTGTGTGTAATCTGTCAGATAAAGGCAGTTGTTACTGTGTGTAATCTGTCAGATAAAGGCAGTTGTTACTGTGTGTAATCTGTCAGATAATGTCAGCTGTTTCTGTGTGTAATCTGTCAGATAAAGGCAGTTGTTACTGTGTGTAATCTGTCAGATAAAGGCAGTTGTTACTGTGTGAAATCTGTCAGATAAAGACAGTTGTTAATCTGTCGGACAATGACAGCTGTTACTGTGTGTAATCTGTGTTACTGTGCGTAATCTGTCAGATAAAGACAGTTGTTACTGGGTGTAATCTGTCAGATAAAGACAGTTGTTACCGTGTGTAATCTGTCAGATAAAGACAGTTGTTAGTAATCTGTCAGATAAAGACAGTTGTTACTGGGTGTAATCTGTCAGATAAAGACAGTTGTTACGGTGTGTAATCTGTCAGATAAAGACAGTTGTTCCTGTGTGTAATCTGTCAGATAAAGACAGTTGTTCCTGTGTGTAAGCTGTCAGATAAAGACAGTTGTTAATCTGTCAGACAATGACAGCTGCTACTGAGTGTAATCTGTCAGATAAAGACAGTTGTTACGGTGTGTAATCTGTCAGATAAAGACAGTTGTTACCGTGTGTAATCTGTCAGATAAAGACAGTTGTTACGGTGTGTAATCTGTCAGATAAAGACAGTTGTTCCTGTGTGTAATCTGTCAGATAAAGACAGTTGCTACTGTGTGTAATCTGTCAGATAAAGACAGTTGCTACTGTGTGTAATCTGTCAGATAATGACAGTGGTTACTGTGTGTAATCTGTCAGATAAAGACAGGTGTTACTGGGTGTAATCTGTCAGATAAAGACAGTTGTTACCGTGTGTAATCTGTCAGATAAAGACAGTTGTTACGGTGTGTAATCTGTCAGATAAAGACAGTTGTTCCTGTGTGTAATCTGTCAGATAAAGACAGTTGTTCCTGTGTGTAATCTGTCAGATAAAGACAGTTGTTTCTGTGTGTAATCTGTCAGATAAAGACAATTGTTACTGTGTGTAATCTGTCAGATAAAGAGTTTTTAATCTGTCAGATAATGACAGCTGTTACTGTGTGTAATCTGTGTTACTGTGCGTAATCTGTCAGATAAAGACAGTTGTTACTTTGTGTAATCTGTCAAATAAAGACAGTTGTTAATCTGTCAGATAATGACACCTGTTTCTGTGTGTAATCTGTCAGATAAAGACAGTTGTAACTGTGTGTAATCTGTCAGATAAAGACAGTTGGTACTGTGTGTAATCTGTCAGATAATGACAGTGGTTACTGTGTGTAATCTGTCAGATAAAGACAGGTGTTACTGTGTGTAATCTGTCAGATAAAGAGTTGTTAATCTGTCAGATAATGACAGCTGTTACTGTGTGTAATCTGTCAGATAAAGACGGTTGTTACTGTGTGTAATCTGTCAGATAAAGCCAGTTGTTACTGTGTGTAATCTGTCAGATAATGACAGCTGTTACTGTGTGTAATCTGTGTTACTGTGCGTAATCTGTCAGATAAAGACAGTTGTTACTGTGTGCAATCTGTCAGATAAAGACAGTTGTTACTGTGGGTAATCTGTCAGATAAAGACAGTTGTTACTGGGTGTAATCTGTCAGATAAAGACAGTTGTTACCGTGTGTAATCTGTCAGATAAAGACAGTTGTTACTTTGTGTAATCTGTCAAATAAAGACAGTTGTTACTGTGTGTAATCTGTTAGATAATGACAGCTGTTTCTGTGTGTAATCTGTCAGAGAAAGACAGTTGTTACTGTGTGTAATCTGTCAGATAAAGACAGCTGTTACTGTGTGTAATCTGTTAGATAAAGACAGCTGTTACTGTGTGTAATCTGTCAGATAATGACAGCTGTTTCTGTGTGTAATCTGTCAGATAAAGACAGTTGTTACTGTGTGTAATCTGTCAGATAATGACAGTTGTTACTGTGTGTAATCTGTCAGATAAAGACAGTTGTTAATCTGTCAGATAATGACAGCTGTTACTGTGTGTAATCTGTTAGATAAAAACAGTTGTTACTGTGTGTAATCTGTCAGATAATGACAGCTGTTTCTGTGTGTAATCTGTCAGATAAAGACAGTTGTTACTGTGTGTAATCTGTCAGATAAAGACAGATGTTTCTGTGTGTAATCTGTCAGATAAAGACAGCTGTTTCTGTGTGTTATCTGTCAGATAAAGACAGTTGTTACTGTGTGTAATCTGTCAGATAAAGACAGTTGTTATTGTTACCTGACTCGCTATATAAATGCATATTAATCAATTTCGACTGTTTCCCAGACAATTCACCAAACGAACTATAGCTAATGTGTGCTACCGTAAAACTGTTGACTGGTCACGTGAAACTGTTGACTGGTCACGTGCAACTGTTGACTGGTCACATGTTAGGTAATCAAATGCACCTATAATTACAAGCACCCCGATGATCAAGCGTTTTTGGTACTGGATTGTTGACGGTTGTCTGTCAAAACCATTTTCCCTCGGAGTTGGGACCCACAAAATGAACTGTTTCCCTCGGCCTGCGGCCTCGGGAAACAGTTCATCTGGAGGGTCCCAACTCCTCGGGAAAATAGTTTTGACGGTTGACTGATAAGGCATGAAACAACTGTATACTGTGTGTAATCTGTCAGATAATGATGGTTGTTACTGTGCTGTAATGGTTCCTCACTGCACTCAACCATTTCACCCTTTACATCAGAACAATTCAAAGCATTCAGTTGAAATGTAAATTTCTCAACCAATTAAATTTGTTGTGAAATTTTTACTTACCTGGTCAAGTTTGTCAATGATGACTCGGACTTGTGAAAGGTCAGAGTTGTTGTCCACGACGATGAGTCCAAGTGGGACCGCTGATGGGATACACAAACAACCACAAGGTTTTATTTGACGAGGTCAGTAAAATGTTAATGATTTACAAATGTCTCAGTACTATGTGTTAATTTAGCCTGGTTATGAGGTACAACAACCTCAGTACTATGTGCTAATTTAGCCTGGTTGTGAGGAACAACCTCAGTACTATGTGTTAATTTAGCCTGGTTGTGAGGTACAACAACCTCAGTACTATGTGTTAATTTAGCCTGGTTGTGAGGTACAACGACCTCAGTACTATGTGTTAATTTAGCCTGGTTGTGAGGTACAACGACCTCAGTACTATGTGTTAATTTAGCCTGGTTGTGAGGTATAACGACCTCAGTACTATGTGTTAATTTAGCCTGGTTGTGAGGTACAACGACCTCAGTACTATGTGTTAATTTAGCCTGGTTGTGAGGTAGTACGACCTCAGTACTATGTGTTAATTTAGCCTGGTTGTGAGGTATAACGACCTCAGTACTATGTGTTAATTTAGCCTGGTTGTGAGGTATAATCACCTCAGTACTATGTGTTCATTTAGCCTGGTTGTGAAGTACAACCTCAGTACTATGTGTTAATTTAGCCTGGTTGTGAGGTATAACAACCTCAGCACTATGTGTTAATTTGGCCTGGTTGTGAGGTACAACGACCTCAGTACTAAGTGTTAATTTAGCCTGGTTGGGAGGTATAACGACCTCCGTACTATGTGTTAATTTAGCCTGGTTGTGAGGTACAACCTCATTACTATGTGTTAATTTAGCCTGGTTGTGAGGTACAACGACCTCAGTACTAAGTGTTAATTTAGCCTGGTTGGGAGGTATAACGACCTCCGTACTATGTGTTAATTTAGCCTGGTTGTGAGGTACAACAACCTCAGCACTATGTGTTAATTTAGCCTGGTTGTGAGGTACAACAACCTCAGTACTATGTGTTAATTTAGACTGGTTGTGAGGTACAACGACCTCAGTACTATGTGCTAATTTAGCCTGGTTGTGAGGTATAACAACCTCAGTAATATGTGTTAATTTAGCCTGGTTGTGAGGTATAACGACCTCAGCACTATGTGTTAATTTAGCCTGGTTGTGAGGTACAACCTCATTACTATGTGTTAATTTAGCCTGGTTGTGAGGTACAACCTCATTACTATGTGTTAATTTAGCCTGGTTGTGAGGTACAACAACCTCAGTACTATGTGTTAATTTAGACTGGTTGTGAGGTACAACGACCTCAGTACTATGTGCTAATTTAGCCTGGTTGTGAGGTATAACAACCTCAGTAATATGTGTTAATTTAGCCTGGTTGTGAGGTATAACGACCTCAGCACTATGTGTTAATTTAGCCTGGTTGTGAGGTACAACAACCTCAGCACTATGTGTTAATTTAGCCTGGTTGTGAGGTACAACACCCTCAGTACTATGTGTTAATTTAGCCTGGTTGTGAGGTATAACGACCTCAGTACTATGTGTTAATTTAGCCTGGTTGGGAGGTACAACGACCTCAGTACTATGTGTTAATTTAGCGTGGTTGTGAAGTACGACCTCAGTACTATGTGTTAATTTAGCCTGGTTGTGATCATCGGGTACCAGGATCTCTGTAACATGATACATTAAAGTGTCTACCTAGACCAGTGAAGTAAATATATATATATTCAACTGAAATGAAAAACACATTATTAGAATTTAATTTGAAGTCAGAACATTAGGTATGATGTCATCCTGGTATGTCAGAATATGCTTAGATTTACATCTCAATTAGACAGCAAGGTTTATAAAATTACTCTTTCAAAATTGGATTGAATTTCAAATTTTAATCAGCAATTGAATTGGAAAAAGACATTTGTACTTTACTGCTGTGCTGATGTAGCTGTGCTAGCTTATGAGTGATACATACTTTCATCAAGGTCAGTCTCATCATTTTTTTAAATCCATGCAAGCAGATGTTACAAAAGAATTCAAATTATTATAGAAATATGAACTTAAGATAAATAGAAATGAAAAGAAGGATTATGATTTTTAAGTGCAGAATACAATGCTTGAAGTTAGCCACATTTGTTATTCATTTTGTGTGGCAAAACTACACCTACATACATAATAAGGTTGTACCTGTAGAGCACAGACAGTGACGGTACTGGGTGAATGTCAACATGCCAATATCACTAACCTAGTACAGCTGGCTTTATGGTTTTTGGGGAGAATTAATCAATACAGTTTGAAGATTTCACCTAATTTGGTGTCACCAAAACTCAAGGCCAAAACCATTTCTGTAGCTGATGCTGACTGTTTGGTGGTGGAGTCCTGCAGCTTCTTTCTCACACTACTCAAGGCTCTAGGTGCCATCAAACCAAACAAACCAGCAATAAAACATCTTCTTCTTATGAGATTTTAATTCATATAGTTATAAATCACAGGATTTGTTGGTACCGGACAATATCTTGATCCTATCATCTGCTTTAATAATGTGTCTATTTGAAGGTGTGCTGATTTCTAGTCCTCAATGCTCTAAAATGGTCAAACCTGCTGTTGGCTGATCTTACTGTATAATACAATAACAATCAGGTAATCGAAACCTAACAAACTACAGTTCTTCCTCATTGTTAGTTTTGTTAAAATCAATATAATCTAATATGGTGCGCATCTTTAGTTATTACCTAGTATGCAACATCTGCCTGGAGGTTAGTTATAATTATGTGTATACCACATCTGTTACCTAGGTAACCACAAATTTAGTAGAATATGCTGTGATAATATATAATTGATACCACTTATCTAAGTAACCAGCAGGTTAGTAGAATATGCTGTGATTATATTTAATTGATACCACTTACCTAAGTAACCAGCAGGTTAGTAGGATTTGTTGTGATTGTATGTAAATACTGGTTGCCAATGTAACCAGCAGGTTAATAGTATTAGCTGTGATTATATGAAAATACTGGTTGCTAAGGTAACCAGCAGGTAAGTAGGATTTGTTGTGATTATATGTTGACACCCATTACCAAGGTAACCACCAGGTTAATAGGATTTGCTGTGATTATATATGGACACTTGTTACCAAGGTAACCACCAGGTTAGTAGGATTTGCTGTGATTCTATGTTGACACCCATTACCAAGGTAACCAGCAGGTTAGTAGGATTTGCTGTGATTATATGCTGACACCCATTACCAAGGCAACTGTCAATACAGTTGAGCAAGCGGTGATTACATGTTGAGTTTAGACTTACAAGCTCCGCGCAGTTTGTCTTTATCATAGTTTAAATTCTCATAGTCAGCCATACTGATACGGGACACTTGAATACGAAGCCGCTCAGGCAAAGATGGAGGACTGAAAAAAGCCAAGTCAGGACTATATATGGACTGATACAGCTCCATCTAGCAGACATGGGCAGACTCTACAGACAAGGTATAAATGAGTAGGAGATGCTGTTCTGTAGACAATTAGCAAATGACAGTCCAGATTATTTTGACGATTTCTTTCATTATGTCTAAATGATTATTTTGAAGTTCACTATTATTCAGGATTAAAATTAATTCTTGAGTCCCTTTGTTTGCAGTTAAGTAAGTGATATGTGTACATAATGCTGGACTAATCGACTACAGTACATCTCCTGCCTTTTCATACTTGAAGTACCTTATAGGAAATACACATTGACCTTAGTCAGGTATCCCCCAAGGTCTGTCAGATAGGTATACTGCCATGTCTGCCTGTCATACACATCAAAGCTCAAATCTAGGACAAATCAAGTTAACAAACACAAATAGTGTTCAAGGAAAGGAACAAATCAATTCAAATACAAAGCTATCTCATTAATTATCACAATTGTTAGAAATATAAAAGCCTGTGTAATTATCATTTGCTATAGTCAATGTATATGATATTAAGTATAAACCTATATACACTGGTCTCCTGTGCTTCAGAAGGTGACAAGGTAGACACAGAAATCAGCTGTTTGGGAAAATTTAAATAATTAGGGATAGGATGGTCATGTGTATTAGTAAGGGTAATCAATAGGCAAAGAGGGCATGTATGTACCATTCAACCGCATTGGTTTTTTAAAACAATCATGGCAAAATGTTACCATTAATTGTAATAATACAAATACTTCCACTTGTCCGCTCTGCCTTCAGTACCAAGGAGTAGGTTCACTTCCTTTGTGTGACTATTCCTGGTCCCAAGGATACTTCAGAGCAAATCTAATTTTTAAATCTACAATCAACTGGTAAAGAGGGGTAGACTTTTATAAGTTAAACATCGGACTTCCCACTATAGGTAATTACTGTTTAGCCCTCAGGGGAGAGTCAGTCTTCCTATGTAAAACAATTGATCTAGAAGTTCCATGGATCAAGTATGCTTCGACAGCAAATTCAGCTGACATCTATATGTGTATATGGTTAAAGAACCTGGCGTATGACCATTGGACTAAGTCCTGGTGATGCCATACCCCAAAGCAAATCCTTATAGCATTAGTGTATTCCTCTTTTCACCCCTTGCAATTGTTTATATTCTTAAAGGGTGGTAATCTCAACCATTTACATGTGATGACTTAGGTACTAGTTCCCAGCAGCAGGGCAGATCCTAGCACCATTCCTGCAGGTAGCATCAGCACATGTCTTTACATGGCTGTAAACTGTATATATGGTTACTGTTTCCATGTTACAACCCAAGAACTTAGTCACAAGAATTGAGGCTGACCCTGAGATTAATAATCAACATTGAGTCCCCAGATTAAATTATTGTTAAAATCCTTTCATCCATACAGACAGAGAAGTGTTTAAAGATTTAACTCTATTCCCCCTTATGGGCCTTGCCTCTCTTCCCCTTAGAAGGGTGACACCCTTCCTTTAACCAACATTCAGTTCCCTTGCTCCATTTATATAAAGGTTAAATTTGGTTAAAATCCCTTTGTCAATACAGAAAGGAAATATTTTAAAAGATTTACCCCCATGTCCACTACTGGGCTGAGCCCCCTCTGGTCTGAGATGGTGGCAGGGGTGTACTCAGTATTAAACTATGTTGGCCAATCAATATATGTTCCAGGTAAACTTTAGTGAAAATTCTTTAATCTGTAGGAAGGAGAAATCCTTTAATCTGTAGGAAGGAGAAATCCTTTAATCGGTAGGAAGGAGAAGTCAATTTGCCAAAATAATGCTCTAGATCAAATTTGATTTAAAACCCTATCATCGGTAGGAAGAAGAGTATTTGAGATGATATACTTCCATTTCCCTTGCTGGGCCCAACCCTTCATTTACACAAGCTTGAGTCATGTTGTCCTGAACTAAGTGTGATGGGACAAAGGGACAAGGTCTAGTAGGATCCCCAACACCCAGTATACTATTAGGGAACAAATTACTTGTAGATGTATCTTACAAACACCAAATTTTTAAGGCTTTTTAAACCAAGTTTATATAATAATGCCTTGTATTGTTACAACTATACTTCAAACTTCCAGCTGAAAATTAAGTTTTTGTATCAAAACATTTATATAATGTATACTCCAAATAATATAAACATCAGAACTGAGGTAATTCTGTTTCTCATAAGAGATTTGTGATCTATTGATATTTACTTGGGATCAATCTACAAGTGTAACCTAAATAGTTAGCTAGTAACACCTGAGATATTGAGCCTTACTCGTTAGCAATGGGCATGGAGCCACGTCTCTTTGGTTTCATTATCATGTTGGCCTGGTTACGTAGGGAGATGTGGATTGTGGATGGGCTGAGGCGGCAGGGCTCACCATCCAGCTGCATTGGAATTGGCTTGAAGGTTTTGAGGCGCACCTCATGGCACTGAACCAGTCGCTCACCATGGCCTCCCATGTATAGCGCTGCCTATCAAGTAAAATATGTGAAAATGATGTACCATATATTTTAAATTTGTTAGTAAAATGAAATCAAAATGAGACAACATAAACAGTAAATTGTTCAACCACAACATTTCTATCAAAACACCCTCATAGAACACTCACATATCACCCCAAACCAACCCTCACACAGCACCCCAAAACAACTCTCATAGAACACTCACACAGCAACACAACCCTCACAGAGCACCCCAATACACCTTCATAGAACAATCACACAGCACCCCAACACAACCCTCACACAGCACCAGGAAAACCCCCCTCACACAGCACCCCAAAACAATCCTCACAGAGCACCCCAAAACACCCTTATAGAACACTCATACAGCATCCCAACACAACCCTCACATAGCACCCCAAAACAACCCTCATAGAACACTCACACAGCATCCCAACACAACCCTCATAGAACACTCACAAAGCACCCGCACAGAACACTCATACAGCACCCCAACACAACCCTCACATAGCACCCCAATACAACTCTCACACAGCAACCCAAAACACCCCTCATAGAACACTCACAAAGCACCCGAACACAACCCTCACACAGCACCCCAAAACAACCCTCACACAGCACCTTAAAACCCTCACACAGCACCCCAAAACACCCTCATAGAACACTCACACAGCACCCCAACACAACCCTCACACAGCACCCCAACACAACCCTCACACAGCACCCAAAAACAACCCTCCCACAGCACCCCAAAACAACCCTCACAAAGCACCCCAAAACACCCTTATAGAACACACACACAGCATCCCAACACAACCCTCACACAGCACCCCAACACAACCCTCACACATCAACCAAAAACAACCCTCACACAGCACCCCAAAACAACCCTCACTCAGCACCTTAAAACCCTCACACAGCACCCCAAAACCCCCTCATAGAACACTCACACAGCACCCCAACACAACCCTCACACAGTACCCCAACACTCACACAGCACCCCAAAAGAACCCTCACACAGCACCCCAAAACACTCCTATAGAACACTCACACAGCACCCAAACACAACCCTCACACAGCACCCCAACACAACCCTCACAGAAAACCCTCACCCAGCACCCCAACACAACCTCCACAGAAAACCCTCACACAGCACCCCACCACAACCCTCACAGAAAACCCTCACACAGCACCCCAACACAACCCTCACACAGTACCCCAACACAACACTCACACAGCACCCAAACACAACCCTCACACAGCACCCTAACACAGCACCCCAACACAACATCCCCTTACAACACCCTCACACAGCACTCAAACACAACATATTAAATAAACATCCTAAATCCACAACCCACATAACACCCTCACACATCACCCCACCAACCCTCTTTCAGCATCCTCACACAACACCCTAGCCAAACTTTCAACTCCATATGGTGGTGTTCTCTACCATTTGTCTAGTTTCACATTACATCAGAGAGCAAAGTTGTGACCTTGAAGTGAAGGTTCCGACTGTCACAAACTGTCTAGTGGTGTTACATGTAATTATGTACAAAATTCTTGAAAATGTCTTCACCAACTCAGAAATTATATATAGCTCAGACACAAAATAGTTAGACAGACAGATGAATAATACATAGCTGCAGCTTCAGAGGTAAAGGACTTATTACCTTGACAATCCTTTCTAGCGTCAGAGGTTAAGGACTTATTACCCTGACAATCCTTTCTAGCTTCAGAGGAAAAAGGACGTATTACCCTGACAATCCTTTCTAGCTTCAGAGGTAAAGGACTTATTACACTGACAATCCTTTCTAGCTTCAGAGGAAAAAGGACGTATTGCCCTGACGATCCTAGCTTCAGAGGTTAAGGACTTATTACCCTGACAATCCTTTCTAGCTTCAGAGGTAAAGGACTTATTACCCTGACAATCCTTTCTAGCTTCAGAGGTAAAGGACTTATTACCCTGACAATCCTTTCTAGCTTCAGAGGTTAAGGACTTATTACCCTGACAATCCTTTCTAGCTTCAGAGGTTAAGGACTTATTACCCTGACAATCCTTTCTAGCTTCAGAGGTAAAGGACTTATTACCCTGACAATCCTTTCTAGCTTCAGAGGTAAAGGACTTATTACCCTGACAATCCTTTCTAGCTTCAGAGGTTAAGGACTTATTACCCTGACAATCCTTTCTAGCTTCAGTTCTCTTTATACTCAGCAATTGTATATGTGGTTATATGGTGGAGATCTCAACCGTTTCCAGGCAATTAACTTTTTTTGGCCCCACCCTTAGCCCGTGGGGTCAGCCCCACCATATGTACAATTATGAATCCCTGCCTCCCATGAATGCTTCCGACAAAATATGATCAATATCCATGGCATAATTCTACAGAAGAATTCGTTTATAGCAATCTAGCCAAATTGCCCCCTTTTGGCCCCGCACTCAGCCCCCTGGGGGGTCAGCTCCACAATTTGTACAATTTTGAATCCCCACCACCTAGGGATGCTTCCAATCTAATATGGTTGATATCCATCACTTAGTTCCAGAGAAGAAGTCCCTTAAAGCAATATAGCCAAATAACCCTTTTTGGCCCCACCCCTCAGCCCCCTGGGGGGTCAGTCCCACCATTTGTACAATTTTGAATCCCTGCATCACATGAATATTTTTGATTAAATATAATTGATATCCAGTGCATAGTTCTACAGAAGTCATTTGTAGAAATATAGCCAAATTACCCCTTTTTGGCCCGGCCCCTCAGCCCCCTGGGGGGTCAGCCCAACCATTTGTACAATTTGGAATCTCCACCACCTAGGGATGTTTCCATTCAAATATGGTTGATATCCATCCCTTAGTTCTAGAGAAGAAGTCGCTTAAAGCAATTTAGTTAAATTGCCCCCTTTTTGCCCTGCCCCTCAACCCCCTGGGGGGTCAGCCCCTACATTTGTACAATTTTGAATCCCCACCACCTAGGGATGCTTTCAGTCAAATTTAGTTTAGTTCCAATCAGTCGTTTAAAGAAATTGTTGACAGACGGACGACGGACGCCACGGTATGGCATAAGCTCACCTTGGTCCTTAGGACCAGGTGAGCTAATAAATAACTACTAGAAGCAACTAGAGCTGGCAGACTTATACCCTACCTCAAGAATTGTAGGAATTGTTCTTTCAAGAACATTAAAAAAAATAGTGGCATTCCAAAAAAAAGTGGCATCACTTTTTAAAGAGGGCAAGTCAATTCTTTTAAACAAAAGGGCATGACTCCATAAATAGAGGAGGTAACATTTATATACTTTACACAAATAATCTCAATGTAAGTGTTACATGTACCAAGTATCATTCAAATTGGTGCAGTGCTTTGGGAGGAGTAGTGTGAACAATGTTTTTAAACTAAGGGGCATAACTCCAATAAAAAAATCCTATTGAAATATTTATCCAAGATGCGGAGTATCTTACTTTATCTGTGAAGTTTCATGAATTTCAGTTGAAAAACTGAAGGAAATGTGTGTACAGGATTGTATTGGTGAACTTTTTGCGTTTATATTGCCAGATCAAAATACGCTTTACTCGTAGATTATGTAAAATATGTATGTCGATTATTTTTGTGTTGCTTCTGTTTACTGGATTTTCCAAATCCTGAAAATAAAGTTAAATCCCCCATAAAAATATCTGGTTTTATAGATAAACTCATCCATTACAAGACCCCCTCGTACCATGATTCTCCTCAATACAATATCTCCATGTTCCCTTTCCATGTGATGTCATTACCATGCATCCTCAAACAACAACTTTAATTGCTTCCACCATAATACATCACAAATCACCCTCATATGATACTCCTGTAACCTATACATCTACTTCCTGTACATATAACATCACAAATCACTCTCATATGATACTCCTGTAACCCACACATCTACTTCCTGTACATATAACACCCCATATCACCCTCACATGATGCTCCTGTAACCTATACATCTACTTCCTGTACATATAACACCCCAAATCACCCTCACATGATACTCCTGTAACCTATACATCTACTTCCTGTACATATAACATCACAAATCACTCTCATATGATACTCCTGTAACCCACACATCTACTTCCTGTACATATAACACCCCATATCACCCTCACATGATGCTCCTGTAACCTATACATCTACTTCCTGTACATATATTACCCCAAATCACCCTCACATGATACTCCTGTAGCCTATTCATCTACTTCCTGTACATATAACATCACAAATAACTCTCACATGATACTCCTGTAACCTACACTTGTACATATAACATCACAAATAACTCTCACATGATATTCCTGTAACCTCTACATCTACTTCCTGTACATATAATACCCCAAATCACCCTCACATGATACTCCTGTAACCCACACATCTACTTCCTGTACATATAACACCCAAGTCACCCTGACATGATACTCCTGTAACCCACACATCTACTTCCTGTACACATGATACCCAAAATTACCCTCACAGGATACTCCTGTAACCCACACATCTACTTCCTGTACACATGATACCCAAAATTCCCCTCACAGGATACTCCTGTAACCCACACATCTACTTCCTGTACATATAACACACAAAATTACCCTCACATGATACTTCTGTAACCTATACATCTACTTCCTGTACCTATAACATCACAAATCACCCTCACATGATACTCCTGTAACCAACACATCTACTTCCTGTACATATAACATCACAAATCACTCTCATATGATACTCCTGTAACCCACACATCTACTTCCTATACATATAACACCCAAAATTACCCTCACATGATACTTCTGTAACCTATACATCTACTTCCTGTACCTATAACATCACAAATCACTCTCACATGATACTCCTGTAACCCACACATCTACTTCCTGTACATATAATTTACCAAATCCCCCTCACATGATACTTCTGTAACCTATACACATCTACTTCCTGTACATATAACACCCCAAATCCCCCTCACGTGTTACTCCTGTAACCTTCACATCTACTTCCTGTACATATAATATACCAAATCCCCCTCACATGATACTCCTGTAACCTATACATCTACTTCCTGTACATATAACACCCCAAATCCCCCTCACGTGTTACTCCTGTAACCTTCACGTCTACTTCCTGTACATATAATATACCAAATCCCCCTCACATTATACTCCTGTAACCTATACATCTACTTCCTGTACATATAACATCCCAAATCACCCTCACATGATACTCCTGTAACCAACACATCTACTTCCTGTACATATAACATCACAAATAACTCTCACATGATACTCCTGTAACCTCTACATCTGCTTCCTGTACATATAATACCTCAAATCACCCTCACATTATACTCCTATAACCTACACATCTACTTCCTGTACATATAATTTACCAAACCCCCCTCACATGATACTTCTGTAACCTATACACATCTACTTCCTGTACATATAATACCTCAAATCACCCTCACATTATACTCCTATAACCTACACATCTACTTCCTGTACATATAATTTACCAAATCCCCCTCACATTATACTCCTATAACCTTCACATCTACTTCCTGTACATGTAATACCTCAAATCACCCTCACATGATACTTCTGAAACCTATACACATCTACTTCCTGTAGATATAATTTACCAAATCCCCCTCACATTATACTCCTACAACCTACACATCTACTTCCTGTAGATATAATTTACCAAATCCCCCTCACATTATACTCCTATAACCTACACATCTACTGCCTGTACATATAATTTACCAAATCCCCCTCACATGAAACTTCTGTAACCTACACATCTACTTCCTGTACATATAACACCCAAAATCACCCTCACATGATACTCCTGTAACCCACACATCTACTTCCTGTACACATGATACCCAAAATTCCCCTCACATGATACTTCTGTAACCCACACATCTACTTCCTGTACATATAACACCCAAAATTACCCTCACATGATACTTCTGTAACCCACACATCTACCTCCTGTACACATAATACCCAAAATTACCCTCACATGATACTTCTGTAACCCACACATCTACTTCCTGTACACATGACATCATCACATAACCATTGCATCACTCCCTTAGGTACTCCTCATAAATCATTTCTAAACAGAAAACCTTACCTTGCAGAACTTGTAAAATGAAGATCAAATAAAAAACAAAGCATATTATATTTTGCACTTCACCAGCCAAGACATGCTTTACAAACCAAATCTGGTTAATACAGGTAAAATAGCATAGAAGATATGCCCTTGACAACCTCTAAGGATGGATGGAATTCAGACCAACGGAATTCAGACCGCCAGAGTCCTTAAAATATTTTCATAAAATGTTCTTAGCAGCTAACATGTACACTCACCAGAGAGGAGTAAGTGAACCCTATCACCTCCAGATATCCATCGTCATGGCGTTGAGGTTCAAAGCCAAGACTGTTTGGGTTACCCCAGGGTGTGGTACCACTGGCATATCTATAAATAGTTTGAATATCTATAAATAGTTTGAATATCTATAAATAGTATGAATATCTATAAATAGTTTGGATATCTATATATAGTTTGAATATCTATAAATAGTACGAATATCTAAAAATGCCAACAGATATTGCAAAAATTAATTTGACATATACATTGAATAAATGAAATTTCATCATATTGAATTGGTATATCAAGTCTGATATATAAAACACCATCAAAAACAATGATCTTCATTAAAGATGACAAAAGTTGTATATAAAACAACATTAATAATGACCTCTATTAAAGACTGCAAATTATTGTACAATATTTCAATTCAATAAATCATATTTACCTTGGAATGTTTAAAAATAATAAACAATGCAGTTTCATTTCTTGAACTTTCATGGTTAAATCTTTGCCGTCACACTGAATCAGAAAATAAGTTAGGCTCTCGACAAAGTTTGGTATCAAAGTTGAACAGGGTAAAGGTGAGAAATCCATTGTGTATGATGGTTAGGGTTAGGGTAAAGGTGAGAAATCCATTGTGTATGATGGTTAGGGTTAAGGTAAAGATGAGAAATCCATGGTGTATGATGGTTAGGGTTAGGGTTAGGGTAAAGGTGAGAAATTCATTGTGTATGATGGTTAGGGTTAGGGTTAGGGTAAAGGTGAGAAATTCATTGTGTATGATGCACTAATCTACTGATACTAAGTTGCATAATTTTATGATCCTCTGACTGTTAACACTTTCCAGACACACCAGCTGGAAGTGCGATTTTCAATTTGAAAGCTGTGACAATCCAGAGACACCAGTCATGATCAGTCAGTCGGTGTTTGAAATGCACGTATATTTGTCTGTTTTTTTGTTGCGAACCATGAATTAGTCAAATTATTGTTGAACTAGTTGCTTCATATTGTATAATGGAATGTTTATCTCTGTGATAGAAATCAAATGATGATCATGATTATTCTCTAGTTTACTTACAATAAGTTGTATGTGATCGGCTAATCCTTTCCAACTTCTTTTGAGCATATCTCTCCCTCCAGCCTGAAACACAGGAAAACCTCTTTATGTACACTGAAGGTATCTTATAACTCAACCTACATAGAATGAGTATGGCATTATAGCACATTATACATAGAATGAATATGGCATTATAACACATCGTACATAGAATGAGTATGGCATTATAACATATTATACATAGAATGAGTATGTCATTATAACACATCCTACATAGAATGAGTATGGTATTATAGCACATTATACATAGAATGAATATGGCATTATAACACATCCTACATAGAATGAGTATGGCTTTATAACACATCCTACATAGAATGAGTATGGCATTATAACACATCCTACATAGAATGAGTATGGCATTATAGCACATAATACATAGAATGAATATGGCATTATAACACATCCTACATAGAATGAGTATGGCATTATAACACATCCTACATAGAATGAGTATGGCATTATAACACATCCTACATAGAATGAGTATGGCATTATAACACATCCTACATAGAATGAGTATGGCATTATAACACATCCTACATAGAATGAGTATGGCATTATAACACATCCTACATAGAATGAGTATGGCATTATAACACATCCTACATAGAATGAGTATGGCATTATAACACATCCTACATAGAATGAGTATGGCATTATAACACATCATACATAGAATGAGTATGGCATTATAACACATCCTACATAGAATGAGTATGGCATTATAACACATCCTACATAGAATGAGTATGGCATTATAACACATCATACATAGAATGAGTATGGCATTATAACACATCCTACATAGAATGAGTATGGCATTATAACACATCCTACATAGAATGAGTATGGCATTATAACACATCCTACATAGAATGAGTATGGCATTATAACACATCATACATAGAATGAGTATGGCATTATAACACATCCTACATAGAATGAGTATGGCATTATAACACATCATACATAGAATGAGTATGGCATTATAACACATCCTACATAGAATGAGTATGGCATTATAACACATCCTACATAGAATGAGTATGGCATTATAACACATCCTACATAGAATGAGTATGGCATTATAACACATCCTACATAGAATGAGTATGGCATTATAACACATCCTACATAGAATGAGTATGGCATTATAACACATCCTACATAGAATGAGTATGGCATTATAACACATCCTACATAGAATGAGTATGGCATTATAACACATCCTACATAGAATGAGTATGGCATTATAACACATCCTACATAGAATGAGTATGGCATTATAACACATCCTACATAGAATGAGTATGGCATTATAACACATTATACATAGAATGAGTATGGCATTATAACACATCCTACATAGAATGAGTATGGCATTATAACACATCATACATAGAATGAGTATGGCATTATAACACATCCTACATAGAATGAGTATGGCTTTATAACACATCCTACATAGAATGAGTATGGCATTATAACACATCCTACATAGAATGAGTATGGCATTATAACACATCCTACATAGAATGAGTATGGCATTATAACACATCCTACATAGAATGAGTATGGCATTATAACACATCCTACATAGAATGAGTATGGCATTATAACACATCCTACATAGAATGAGTATGGCATTATAACACATCCTACATAGAATGAGTATGGCATTATAACACATCCTACATAGAATGAGTATGGCATTATAACACATCATACATAGAATGAGTATGGCATTATAACACATCCTACATAGAATGAGTATGGCTTTATAACACATCCTACATAGAATGAGTATGGCATTATAACATCCTACATATAATGAGTATGGCTTTATAACACATCGTACATAGAATGAGTATGGCATTATATCACATTATACATAGAATGAGTATGGCATTATAACACATCCTACATAGAATGAGTATGGCATTATAACACATTATTCATAGAATGAGTATGGCATTATAACAAATTATACATAGAATGAGTATGGCTTTATAACGCATTAACATAGAATGAGTATGTCATTATAACACATCCTACATAGATTGAGTATGGCATTATAACACATCCTACATAGAATGAGTATGGATTTATAACACATCCTACATAGAATGAGTATGGTATTATAGCACATTATACATAGAATGAATATGGCATTATAACACATCCTACATAGAATGAGTATGGCTTTATAACGCATTAACATAGAATGAGTATGTCATTATAACACATCCTACATAGAATGAGTATGTCATTATAACACATCCTACATAGATTGAGTATGGCATTATAACACATTATTCATAGAATGAGTATGGCATTATAACACATTATACATAGAATGAGTATGGCTTTATAACACATTATACATAGAATGAGTATGGCATTATAACACATCCTACATAGAATGAGTATGGCTTTATAACTCGTCCTATATAGAATGAGTATGGCATTATAACACATCCCACATAGAATGAGTATGGCATTATAACACATTATACATAGAATGAGTATGGCATTATAACACATTATATATTAACTTTGAATACCATATATACGGATATTAAAGCACTCATGAAAAATAATCATATATTCTGTACTATGAGTAAATATATCTGGCATTTAAAAGGGAAAATATTAAATATTCTTTACATTACTTTACTGCATCCAAAAGTGGGGAAACAGATTGTTTCAATAAAGTGAATAGATGTATCCTTCTGATTGGTCAATTAATAGTGATATTTTCACACAGTTCTGATCGATCAATTAATAGTGATATTTTCACACAGTTCTGATTGATCAATTAATGGTGATATTTTCACACAGTTCTGATTGATCAATTAATTCTGATATTTTCACACAGTTCTGATTGATAAATTAATAGTGATATTTTCACACAGTTCTGATTGATCAATTAATGGTGATATTTTCACACAGATCTGATTGATCAATTAATTCTGATATTTTCACACAGTTCTGATTGATAAATTAATAGTGATATTTTCGCACAGTTCTGATTGATCAATTAATGGTGATATTTTCACACAGTTCTGATTGATCAATTAATGGTGATATTTTCACACAGCTCTGATTGATCAATTAATAGTGATATTTTCACACATTTCTGATTGATCAATTAATAGTGATATTTTCACACAGCTCTGATTGATCAATTAATAGTGATATTTTCACACAGCTCTGATTGATCAATTAATAGTGATATTTTCACACAGTCCTGATTGATCAATTAATGGTGATATTTTCACACAATTCTGATTGATCAATTAATTCTGATATTTTCACACAGTTCTGATTGATAAATTAATAGTGATATTTTCACACAGTTCTGATTTATCAATTAATAGTGATATTTTCACACAGTTCTGATTGATCAATTAATTGGGGTTTTTTTCACACAGTTCTGATTGATCAATTAATAGTGATATTTTCACACAGTTCTGATTGATCAATTAATAGTGATATTTTCACACAGTTCTGATTGATCAATTAATTGGTTTTTTTTTCACACAGTTCTGATTGATCAATTAATAGTGATATTTTAGTGATATCTACCTTGATATTTGTCACAGTGTGAAATTACAAATGTTCTGTAGGAGTTCCAACTTCACAAATTATTTTCCTGAAATTCTGAACCTGGTGTTCTCCTGACAGACACAGACAACTGTTATTATGTTCTCCTGACAGACACAGACAACTGTTATTATGTTTTACTGACAGACACAGACAACTGGCATTATGTTATACTGACACACACAGACAACTGTTATTATGTTATACTGACAGACACAGACAACTGTTATTATGTATTGATGTAGCAATACTTACCCCAGCATAAAACATTTTGTTCCAAAAGCGACTCTTAAAATTTTCTGGATTTGCCTCTGAAAGTAAAGAAAAAACACCATTAAAACAGTCTCTTATAGAGTCTATTGATATATTTGTTATACAGTTTAGCAACAAAGTACCAACATTTATAAATTTGTTATACAGTTTAGCAACATAGTACCAATATTTTTTTAATTGTTATACAGTTAACAACATAGCACCAATATTGATATATTTGTTATACAGTCACAACTGTTATTATGTTATACTGACAGACACAGACAACTGTTATTATGTATTGATGTAGCAATACTTCCCCCAGCATAAAACATTTTGTTCCAAAAGCGACTCTTAAAATTTTCTGGATTTGCCTCTGAAAGTAAAGAAAAAACTCCATTAAAACAGTCTCTTATAGAGTCTATTGATATAGTTGTTATACAGTTTAGCAACAAAGTACCAACATTTATATATTTGTTATACAGTTTGGCAACATAGCACCAATATTGATATATTTGTTATACAGTCACAACTGTTATTATGTTATACTGACAGACATACACAACTGTTATTATGTTATACTGACAGACACAGGCAACTGTTATTATGTTATACTGACAGACAAAGACAACTGTTATTATGTTATACTGACAGACACAGACAACTGTTATTATGTATTGATGTAGCAATACTTCCCCCAGCATAAAACATTTTGTTCCAAAAGCGACTCTTAAAATTTTCTGGATTTGCCTCTGAAAGTAAAGAAAAAACACCATTAAAACAGTCTCTTATAGAGTCTATTGATATAGTTGTTATACAGTTTAGCAACAAAGTACCAACATTTATAAATTTGTTATACAGTTTAGCAACATAGTACCAATATTTATAGTTTAGCAACATAGTACCAATATTTATATATTTGTTATATAGTTTAGCAACATAGCACCAATATTGATATATTTGTTATACAGTTAAGCAACAAAGTACCAATATTTATTTATTTGTTATACAGTTTAGCAACATAGTACCAAAATTGATATATTTGTTATACAGTTTAGCAACAAGGTACCAACATTTATATATTTGTTATACAGTTTGGCAACATAGCACCAATATTGATATATTTGTTATACAGTTAAGCAACAAAGTACCAATATTTATTTATTTGTTATACAGTTTAGCAACATAGTACCAATATTTTTTTAATTGTTATACATTTAACAACATAGCACCAATATTGATATATTTGTTATACAGTCACAACTGTTATTATGTTATACTGACAGACACAGACAACTGTTATTATGTTATACTGACAGACACAGACAACTGTTATGATGTATTGATGTAGCAATACTTACCCCAGCATAAAACATTTTGTTCCAAAAGCGACTCTTAAAATTTTCTGGATTTGCCTCTGAAAGTAAAGAAAAAACACCACTAAAACAGTCTCTTATAGAGTCTATTGATATATTTGTTATACAGTTTAGCAACAAGGTACCAACATTTATATATTTGTTATACAGTTTAGCAACATAGCACTTACCCCAGCATAAAACATTTTGTTCCAAAAGCGACTCTTAAAATTTTCTGGATTTGCCTCTGAAAGTAAAGAAAAAACTCCATTAAAACAGTCTCTTATAGAGTCTATTGATATAGTTGTTATACAGTTTAGCAACAAAGTACCAATATTTATATAGTTGTTATACAGTTTAGCAACAAAGTACCAATATTGATATATTTGTTATATGGTTTAGCAACATAGTACCAATATTTACAGTTTGGCAACATAGTACCAATATTTTTTTAATTGTTATACAGTTTAGCAACATAGCACCAATGTTGATATATTTGTTATACAGTTTAGCAACAAAGTACCAATATTTATATATTTGTTATACAGTTTAGCAACATAGCACTTACCCCAGCATAAAACATTTTGTTCCAAAAGCGACTCTTAAAATTTTCTGGATTTGCCTCTGAAATAAAGAAAAAACACCATTAAAACAGTCTCTTATAGACTCTATTGATATATTTGTTATACAGTTTAGCATCAAAGTACCAACATTTATATATTTGTTATACAGTTTGGCAACATAGCACCAATATTGATATATTTGTTATACAGTCACAACTGTTATTATGTTATACTGACAGACACAGACAAATGTTATTATGTATTGATGTAGCAATACTTACCCCAGCATAAAACATTTTGTTCCAAAAGCGACTCTTAAAATTTTCTGGATTTCCCTCTGAAAGTAAAGAAAAAACACCATTAAAACAGTCTCTTATAGACTCTATTGATATATTTGTTATACAGTTTAGCATCAAAGTACCAACATTTATATATTTGTTATACAGTTTGGCAACATAGTACCAATATTTATATATTTGTTATACAGTTTAGCAACAAAGTACCAATATTTATATAGTTGTTATACAGTTTAGCAACAAAGTACCAATATTTATATATTTGTTATTTGGTTTAGCAACATAGCACCAATATTGATATATTTGTTATACAGTTTAGCAACAAAGTACCAATATTTATATATTTGTTATTTGGTTTAGCGACGTAGCACCAATATTGATATATTTGTTATATGGTTTAGCAACAAAGTATCAATATTTATATATCGAAGTTTAAGGCATTAAACTTAGTTTATACCAGTAATAACCTTTTAATACATATATAGTCGCTATATCATATGTATTAGCTGTAGGGGCAGTAACCATGGTTACATCCCCAATTTCGGTCCCCTCATTTTCTAAATCTGAGTATGTGACAAGAATTAACATACATACATACATATTCATGTGATCTATATAAAGCTTGATGTTGAGTGGCTGCCACAACTTTGACCGGTCACGTGACCATGGTCTGGTCTCATCTTTCAGACAGCTTTGTAGCGCGCCGTTGTAATCCAGCAACTTTGTTTTCACTTCTTCCCTATTCCTAATCTGGGACAATTAACATCACTATAATAGACATTGGACATACGGATGAGATAGTTTTGGTGTTCGAAATGTAACTTTGGTTACATTCTTGGAAGAACAGAATTGAAGCAAAAGCATTGTGAGGCCGATGAACTAACGTGCTTACGATCACAATGGCGGGACGCCGAGCCAAAAGACAAAAAACTTCTGGCGATTCTCTTGACATGACAAACTATCTAAATTGGAGTACAACTCGATTGCGACATGAACTTGGTGTTAAAAGTATTGTGTCATCACCGACGTTCACGTTAACCACACTGAGACGCCTTTATGTGGACAATGTTCTCACGAACGCAAATTCTACTGATACTAGCGTTACTACTGATCAACAGAACGATGTTATTGTTCATTCGGAAGCATCGCCTTGACAAACACGATCGTCTCAACGCATACAAGAATCAGACATTGAGTCAGACGACGTAGTACACATCAACGAGACTGTACGACCAATCCACTGTCAAGAACAAGGATCTATGTTTCAGCAAAGAAATAGTGCTGCCACAGCGCGTAGTGATACGAACAATACCGGAAATGACATTTCCAACATGGCCGCCTCCATGTTTGGTCAGTTTATGGCTGGCATGAGCCAATTTTTCATGGACTTCATGTCACAACAGAATAGCCAGACATCGAAAGATGTCACCCTTGCCCAGGTCTACAGCCAGGAAGCACAACAGTCACTTTTGGCAGGTAATCTGACCATGCCGCGCCACACAGCGACAATCAACAGAATAAGATCGTTTGGAGTATCTCCAGAGGATTTGGGCCACCTGGACCTAGTTACCGGCAAAGTCAAGGGCGACATAATTGACGGTAAGGATGTCAATCTGGCGTCATTACTCATTCCATATTTTGATTTAGAGGGGAAGAGTCAGGACGATGCAAGTCTGAAACGAAACTTAACGATTGGAGAGTTCATTACCGCATTCGGTAAATACAAACGTGTAATGTGCCGGCCTACCCGGATCGAAGAGACGAACTAGATGCCTATGAAGCAAACATAGTTAACATTTACAACTCTTACGGCAGTAAGTTCTACGAATATCATAAGATGTTTTCGCTAAAAAGTGCCACTGCCCTTCAACAACAAGCCATAAAAGTAGATTGGTCCATGAAAGATCGCGACTTACTGTTACTCATATAGGTGGCATTAAATCTAGGAACTGTGCGAAATGTGGGGAAGTCTCGCATGATACATTTCTGTCCATTGGTACAATCAGGGCCTTTTAGTAAGGCAGGTAATTCAAACCAGAACAGCAGTAGAAGGCAGGATATTGAGACAGACAGGCATGGTAGGAAAAGAGTGTTTCATGAAGGAACAGAAGTTTGCATTAACTTCAATGGATCACGTGGTTGCAATAGAGCAAATTGCCCTCTGAAACATGTCTGCATCCATTGTAAAGCGACGGGTTTGACTCTGGTCATTATAAAGACAGTGCTGCTTCAACGTCAACCAAGTCGAAACATACCAACTGACTACATAATTCCATGGATGGCTCCATACACAGAGAAACAGTAAAAACATGCATAGACGTGACACAGCTACAGACTGAACTTACCAATCATGAAGATCAACATTTTGTAAATTATTTAATAGAAGGACTTACATATGGTTTTGACACAATGGTACAGACCACTGACCTACATTGTACCTCCGAAAGAATGCAAAAATGTACAATCTGCCTTAAAGCAAAAAGATGTTGTTGATAGACTTCTACAAAGTGAACTAGATAAAGGCTTTTTCGAAGGACCATTTTCAACATCTCCATTTTCACAATATCGCGTGTCGCCAATAGGGGTAGCAGAAGGAAAATATTCATATAAAAAACGTTTGATAGTCGACCTTTCTTCACCCCACAACAGTGAGCACTCCAGTATAAACGACCTCATAGATAAAGAACAATGTTCACTCACATATGTTAAAATTGATGACGCTATCAAAGAAATTGTGAAGTGTGGACGACGAGCTATGATGTGTAAAACTGTTATCAACGATGCTTTCAAGTTGATACCAATCTCACCAGATCAACATCATTTGTTTTGTATCAAATGGCAAGGAATGTATTATTATTACACACGTTTGGCTTTTGGGTGCCGATCAAGCCCCAAGATATTTGATACTTTATCCACTGCCATATGCTGGATTGCTCTTAACAATTATGACATTAAGTTTATTTTACACTTGTTAGATGATTTCCTCACGTGTGATCAATCAGACTTGGTCAAATATCAGAGTTACTGCAGCTCATTGTCATCAGCAATTGAAATTAAGATACTCTACAATCAAATTGTACTTGTGCGGTATTCAACATTTTTTCCTGTCATCAGCAGTGGAATGTCCTCTGTACACCCAGAATTCCAATTTTGCTCGTTTACAGTTGGTTATGAATGGCATCAAAAGAATGGACGGACGTCCCAAGTTAGCTCGGTATCCAGTGACCTTTCCAGTGGTACATGCCCTTTGCACATGCACGGCTACGGAAAGGTGTATTCAATATCAAGTTAGACAGAATGATGGAAACAGCTTGTGTAGTTGCTTTCTTTGGCTTTCTATGATGTGGAGAATTCACGTGTACGAATTCCTTTGATCCGACAACCAATTTATGTGTAAGTGATATTACGAGAGCTGATGATCACACCATACTGTCATTGAAAATGTCAAAAACAGACCCTTTCAGGAAGGGTGTTCACATACGGCCTTTCTGTACCTCACAGTCAGTATGTTCAAAGTGTGTTTTAGACAAGTAGGTTCCTACCAGATATCGCGAGGGTGCCACGTCAACTGATGCACTATTTGTAGCAACAAATGGACAACCATTAACAAGAAAGTTTTTCATCGGGATGCTACGCCAAGTGCTTTCACTTTGTGGTTTGAATCAGATCTCTACAATGGGCATTCTTTTCGCATAGCGGCCGCCACTTCTGCTGCCTCCAAACACATTGAAGACCTTTTAATACAGACTATGGGGCGATGGTCCTCTGATTCATACTGTCGGTATATACGCACCTCAAAGGAAGTTCTGCATTCAGCTCAAAAGTGTTTTAAGTGAATTATAAGTGTCTCGACACATATAGTTAAATTGACATGCTTTTACAAGACATTCATACAACTTGACTTTGATATGTATATAATTTATGATTTCACTTACAACTATCAGTACCTGTATACATGTGTACAGGTATACTGTATATGTACATTTGAATGATAAATGGTGCATGTAATTTGTCAATCTTTATTACCAATACGTGTCAAACTTCATTAGAGTAACATATATGTATTATCATGACAACTGTTTTTTGTATAAGATATAATTAGGGTCCATATCAAGGTGTTTACATTTATTACTTGGGGATTATCAGCTGCTCACAGACACCTTTTTGCACCTGAAATTTTGGACATCATTCTTACAATAAATTTCCCAATTAATAAATTTCTGTGCAACATTCTCAATCAGTTTCAGAGAGTTCCACAGCCCTCGTTGTGGCAGTATGCCTTCTCCTTCATGTATACTGAGTAACTTTTACCCTCGTAGATGTTACAACTCTTTGAGATTGAAGCACGGAATTTAAATAGGTCAAGCAGCAAGGACACGAGCAAATTAGTCTTAATCATACTATTAATATTATAATAGTGTCAATTGAAAAATCATATAATTTCACAGAGTTCCACAGCCCTCGTTGTGGCAGTACCAACATCCCTGTGGGTACTGTGAAACTTCTACCTTCGTAGATTTTCCAACTCTGTGAAATTTATGCATTACAAGATCCTAGTCCACTGCTGCTTGATTTGTCATCTACTGATCACTACAGAGCAATTCTGCCCAGCACTACAGAGCAATTCTGCACCCTGGTTAGCCTCCTCTGACCATCTATATCAAATTCTATGTTACACGACATTTCTGATGAAGAGCAGCTGAGATAATCTTCAATCCAAGCAGAGATAGGATGTTTAGATTGTATGTATAATATGTATGTTGTTGTATATAAACATGTAAATTTAAATGTTGCAAGTTTTTTTTGTAATAGATTCAGAGGAAACTAGTACTGTCGTTTGTGTTATTATTACTGGTATAAATTTGTTATACAGTTTAGCAACATAGTACCAATATTTATATATTTGTTATATGGTTTAGCAACATAGTACCAAGATTTACAGTTTAGCAACATACTACCAATATTTATAGTTTAGCAACAAAGTACCAATATTTATAGTTTAGCAACATAGGACCAATATTTATATATATTTGTTATACGGTTTAGCAACATAGCACCAATATTGATATATTTGTTATACAGTTTAGCAACAAAGTACCAATATTTATTTATTTGTTATACAGTTTAGCAACATAGTACCAATATTTATATATATTTGTTATACGGTTTAGCGACATAGCACCAATATTGATATATTTGTTATACAGTTTAGCAACAAAGTACCAATATTTATTTATTTGTTATACAGTTTAGCAACATAGTACCAATATTGATATATTTGTTATATGTTTTAGCAACATAGTACCAATATTTATATATTTGCTATATGGTTTAGCAACATAGTACCAATATTTACAGTTTAGCAACATACTACCAATATTTATAGTTTAGCAACATAGTACCAATATTTACAGTTTAGCAACATATTACCAATATTTGTATATTTGCTATACAGTTTAGCAACATAGAACCAATATTGATATATTTGTTATATGGTTTAGCAACATAGTACCAATATTGATATATTTGTTATACCGTTTAGCAACATAGTACCAATATTGATATATTTGTTATATGGTTTAGCAACATAGTACCAATATTTATATATTTGCTATATGGTTTAGCAACATAGTACCAATATTTATAGTTTAGCAACATAGTACCAATATTTACAGTTTAGCAACATATTATCAATATTTGTATATTTGCTATACAGTTTAGCAACATAGAACCAATATTGATATATTTGTTATATGGTTTAGCAACATAGTACCAATGTTTACATTTTAGCAACATACTACCAATATTTATAGTTTAGCAACATAGTACCAATATTTATATATTTGTTATATGGTTTAGCAACATAGTACGAATATTTACAGTTTAGCAACATAGTACCAATATTTATATATTTGCTATATGGTTTAGCAACATAGTACCAATATTTATATATTTGTTATATGGTTTAGCAACAAAGTACCAATATTTATATATTGGTTATAGTTTAGCAACAAAGGACCAATATTGATATATTTTGTTATACAGTTTAGCAACAAAGTACCAACATTTATATATTTGTTATACAGTTTGGCAACATAGTACCAATATTGATATATTTGTTATACAGTTTAGCAACATAGTACCAATATTGATATATTTGTTATACAGTTTAGCAACATAGCACCAATATTTATATATATGTTATACAGTTTAGCAACATATTACCAATATTTGTATATTTGCTATACGGTTTAGCAACATAGAACCAATATTGATATATTTGTTATATGGTTTAGCAA
>NW_018403665.1:13988-35018 GCF_002113885.1 Mizuhopecten yessoensis | reverse complement strand
ATATATTTGTTATACAGTTTAGCAACAAAGTACCAATATTTATTTATTTGTTATATAGTTTAGCAACAAAGTACCAATATTGATTTATTTGTTATACAGTTTAGCAACAAAGTACCAATATTTATTTATTTGTTATACAGTTTAGCAACATAGTACCAATATTTATATATTTGTTATACAGTTTAGCAACAAAGCACCAATATTGATATATTTGTTATACAGTTTAGCAACAAAGTACCAACATTTATATATTTGTTATACAGTTTGGCAACATAGTACCAATATTTATATATTTGTTATACAGTTTAGCAACATAGCACCAATATTATCCAATATGTTAGTGAAAGACAGACACTATTTGATAACAGTATGATCAATAGAAGAACTGGGTGTAAACCGTACCTCGTGACTCGTGGAACTCCAAGGCTACTTGGGCATCAGCACCTAGACTGAAGTAGTTGTTGAATATTTTGAGAGGAAGCTGGTCTGTGACACCCTGATGATCTATCACTACCTCCTCTCCATCAATCTCCGCTTCCTCATTTGGCCGCACATCCACATTCCACCGGTCAAGTTGTACGAGTTGTCCCTCCTCCACATGACTTAGGACTTTTGTGATAGGTTCATCTGCATACCCCTATACAATAACAATATCTTCTGATCATAGAGGAAACACATGCTTAGATACACATGAGATTACTTACAAATCTTATAGGTCAATCATACAAGTTAACTGATATTATTTGTAATGCACACACATTTACTAATATTTAATCTTATGTCAAACATACAAGTTAACAAATCCAATATATCATAAACAAAGGTGTGAAAAACACAACTTTACTAACTAGAGAAACCGTTAATGAGCTCACAAAGGTATACCCTGTATTATCTTATCTAAATATTCACTCTGTTTGTAGGGCGTATAATAATAATATCTACATATGAATGAAGTAACAAAACAAGCCAACCAACATTTCATACACATCTACATATGAATAAAGTAACAAAACAACCCAACCAACATATCATACACACCTCCATACGAATGAAGTAACAAAACAACCCAACCAACATATCATACATATCTACATATGAATGAAGTAACAAAACAAGCCACCCAACATTTCATACACATCTACATAAGAATGAAGTAACAAAACAAGCCAACCAACATTTCATACACATCTATGAATGAAGTAACAAAACAACCAAACCAACATTTCATACACATCTACATATGAATGATGTAACAAAACAACCCAACCAACATTTCATACACATCAACATATGAATAAAGTAACAAAACAACCCAACTAACATTTCATACACATCTACATATGAATAAAGTAACAAAACAACCCAACCAACATTTCATGCACATCTACATATGAATGAAGTAACAAACCAAGCCAACCAACATTTCATACATAGCTACATATGAATGAAGTAACAAACCAAGCCAACCAACATTTCATACATAGCTACATATGAATGAAGTAACAAACCAAGCCAACCAACATTTCATACATATCTACATATGAATGAAGGAACAAAACAACCCAACCAACATTTCATACACATCAACATATGAATAAAGTAACAAAACAACCCAACTAACATTTCATACACATCTACATATGAATGAGTAACAAAACAACACAACCAACATTTCATACACATCTACATATGAATGATGTAACAAAACAACCCAACCAACATTTCATACACATATACATATGAATAAAGTAACAAAACAACCCAACCAACATATCATACATATCTACATATGAATGAAGCAACAAAACAACCCAACCAACATTTCATACACATCTACATATGAATAAAGTAACAAAACAACCCAACTAACATTTCATACACATCTACATATGAGGTCCCTTAGTTGTGTCGGGTCACAAAGCAAGGAAACACACAGCTTAGGAGGAGTTATGCTTACCAGGAGCAGAAATTTAAAGTAGCAAGGGTCATAACTCCAGGGATAGTTGTCCAATAGCTAGTTCTTTTTTTTATGCACATCTACATATGATTTGCGTTCACTTTGTGAAGTTGCAAAAAAATCCTAGGAACAATTAAGGAAGACTTTCACTTACAAGGCTTATGGAGCAGAAATTTAAACTTTCAAGGGCCATACAATGTTTCTCCAGGAAAAAAAGTCAAATCACAAATTCCATTCTTTATGCACATGTATATATGATGCATTTTTTCTGTGCCAAGTAACAAAAATATCACACAAAATGGTTAAGGAAGAGTTGTGTATCATGGATAGATGAATGAACAGCCGGACTAGGTGATCCTACCCCAGTTAAGAATTTGGGATACTGGTGGTATCTATATATACATACCCCACCCCAGTTGAGAGTGCGGGACAGGTCATTCCCCGTCCCCAAGGGCATGATGGCCACTGGTGGTGGGGGGTCCAGCCCCAAGCTATCTATCACAGATAAGATCCAACCCACTGTGCCATCTCCACCACACGCCAGAATCCGAAGGTTAGGCACTTTTTTATACAGGTCAAGTCTGCAACAAAATGGAGATATACAGACCCCACGATTACGATTAAGTTCTTCACAGATATGCTTCAAATATATATTTACAATAAAATACTTCAATGGACTTCAGGTACAGTGAAATCTATAAGTGAGCTTCAAGTACAGTTACATAATTCAGATGACCTTAAGTGCAGATAAATAATTCATATGACCTTAAGTGCAGTTAAATAATTAAGATGACCTTAAATACAGTTAAATAATTCAGATGACCTTAAGTACAGTTAAATAATTCAGATGACCTTCAGTACAGTTAAATAATTCAGATGACCTTCAGTACAGTTAAATAATTCAGATGACCTTAAGTACAGTTAATTAATTCAGATGACCTTAACTACAGTGAAATAATTCAGATGACCTTCAGTACAGTTAAATAATTCAGATGACCTTCAGTACAGTTAAATAATTCAGATGACCTTCAGAACAGTGAAATAATGTTGTTGTATTATTTGCTGCCTATCTGTATCAATAGGTTTTGTTGATAAGATATAATTTTTCTCTATTCCAAACACAACAATTAAAGAAAACTAACTCCAAATTTGGTCATTCTTTGGTCTTTCTACACAAGAAAACCTACATACCCAGGCTTTGGTCCTCCCTGGGTTAAGTCAAACACTTGGCGGGGGTTGAGCCACCAGTTAAACTTGTGCATGAGTTTTGCCCCTTGATTGCCACCACTCTTTGGGTTGATAAACACTAGTAAAGGCTTCAGGAGTGGTGAAGGGATTGGTTTTATGATAAAATGGCGATTGTCATCTTTGTTTTTCTTTTTCTTCACAGAAGATCTCCTTTTCTTTCGTAAAGATGATTTGAAAGAACCCTGAAATTCAAAACGAAAGGTATTACACTATTATACTACTGTTTATAACACCCCTTAATACAGTCACCCATTGATACATTCACTCATTAATATATCCATACAAATATTCACAATACATAATCTATTAATTGGTTTGGTTGGGTTTGGTTATTTAAGGATGAGCCAGGTTTAAGTTGTGGAGGAAAACCTGAGTACCTGCATAAAAACCACCAACATCCAGCAAGTACATGGCAACTGCCTCAGGAACCCGCGACCCAGTGGGGGAGGGCTAGTGATCATGGGCAGTAGCTGTGCCATTATACAGTACACAAATACCACAGAAACTGTGTCAATGGGTTAAATATGAGTTGTATAGGTGTGTAAGTGGGTTGCTATGGTTGGTTTGTCATAGTGGGTTGTTGTGGCTGGTTTGTCAGAGTGTTGTTATAGTGGGTTGTTATGGTTGGTTTGTTATAGTGGGTTGTTATGGTTAGTTTGTCAGAGGTTGTTATAGTGGGTTGTTATGGTTGGTTTGTCATAGTGGGTTGTTGAGGCTCTTTTGTCAGAGGGTTGTTATAGTGGGTTTTTGTGGTTTGTTTGTCAGAGGGTTGTTATATTTGGTTGTTATGGTTGGTTTGTCAGAGGGTTGTTAAAGTGGGTTGTTGTGGTTGGTTTGTCAGAGGTTGTTTTAGTGGTTTGTAATGGTTCGTTTGTCAAAGTGTTTCTATAGTGGGTTGTTATGGTTGGTTTGTCAGAGGGTTGTTATAATGGGTTTGTCAGTCAGGGGGTTGTTATAGTGGGTTATTATGGGTGGTTTGTCAGAGGGTTGTTATAGTGGGTTGTCGTGGTTGGTTTGTTAAAGTGGGTTGTAATGGTTAGTTTGTCAGAGGTTGTTATAGTGGGTTGTTATGGTTGGTTTGTCATAGTGGGTTGTTATGGTTAGTTTGTCAGAGGGTTGTTATAGTGGGTTGTTATGGTTGGTTTGTCAGAGGTTGTTATAGTGGGTTGTTGTGGTTTGTTTGGCAGAGGGTTGTGATAGTGGGTTGTTGTGGCTGGTCATAGGGTTTTGTAATGGTTCGTTTGTCAAAGTGTTTCTATAGTGGGTTGTTATGGTTGCTTTGTCATAGTGGGTTGTTATAGTTAGTTTGTCAGAGGGTTGTATAGTGGGTTGTTATGGTTGGTTTTTCAGAGGGGTGTTATAATGGGTTTGTCAGTCAGGGGGTTGTTATAGGGGGTTATTATGGGTGGTTTGTCAGAGTGTTGTTATAGTGGGTTGTCGTGAGTGGTTTGTCATAGTGGGTTGTTATGGTTAGTTTGTCAGAGGTAGTTATAGTGGGTTGTTGTGGTAAGTTTGTCAGAGGGTTGTTATAGTAGGTTGTTGTGGCTGGTTTGGCAGAGGGTCGTTATATTTGGTTGTTATGGTTGGTTTGTCAGAGGGTTGTTATGGTTAGTTTGTCAGAGGTAGTTATAGTGGGTTGTTGTGGTTGGTTTGTTATAGTGGGTTGTCATGGTTAGTTTGTCAGAGGGTGTTATAGTGGGGTGTTATGGTTGGTTTGTCATAGGGGGTTGTTATGGTTAGTTTGTCAGAGGTTGTTATAGTGGGTTGTCGTGGTTGGTTTGTCATAGTGGGTTGTTGTGGCTGGTTTGTCAGAGGGTTGTTATAGTGGGTTGTTATGGTTGGTTTGTTATAGGGTTGTTTTGGTTTGTTTGTCAGAGGTTGTTTTAGTGGGTTGTTATGGTTAGTTTGTCAGAAATTGTTATAGGGGGTTGTTATGGTTGGTTTGTCAGAGGGTTGTTATAATGGGTTTGTCAGAGGGTTGCTATAGTGGGTTCGTCAGAGGGATGTTATAGTGGGTTGTTGTGGTTGGTTTGTCATAGTGGGTTGTTATAGTGGGTTGTTATGGTTGGTTTGTCAGAGGTTGTTAAAGTGGGTTGTTGTGGTTGGTTTGTTATAGTGGGTTGTTATAGTGGTTTGCTATGGTTGGTTTGTTAGAGGGTTGTTATAGTGGGTTGTTATAGTTGGTTTGTTATAGTGGGTTGTTATGGTTAGTTTGTCAGAAATTGTTATAGGGGGTTGTTATGGTTGGTTTGTCAGAGGGGTGTTATAGTGGGTTGTTATAGTTGGTTTGTTATAGTGGGGTGTTATGGTTGGTTTGGTATAGTGGGTTGTTATAGTGGGGTGTTATGGTTGGTTTGTCAGAGGTTGTTAAAGTGGGTTGTTGTGGTTGGTTTGCCAGAGGTTGTTTTAGTGGTTTGTAATGGTTCGTTTGCCAGAGTGTTTTTATAGTGGGTTGTTATGGTTGGTTTGTCAGAGGGTTGTTATTGCGCGTTGTTATGGTTGGTTTGTCATAGTGGGTTGTTGAGGCTCTTTTGTCAGAGGGTTGTTATAGTGGGTTGTTATGGTTGGTTTGTCAGAGGTTGTTAAAGTGGGTTGTTGGGGTTGGTTTGTCAGAGGGTTGTTATTGTGGGTTGTTATGGTTGGTTTGTTATAGTGGGTTGTTATAGTGGGTTGTTATGGTGGGTTTGTTAGAGGGTTGTTATATTTGGTTGTTATGGTTGGTTTGTCAGAGGGTTGTCATAGTGGGTTGTTGTGGTTGGTTTGGCAGAGGGTTGTTATAATGCGGTTGTCAGAGGGTTGTTACAGTGGGTTCGTCAGAGGGATTTTATAGTGGGTTGTTGTGGTTGGTTTGTCAGAGGGTTGTTATAGTGGGTTGTTGTGGTTTGTTTGTCGGAGGGTTGTTATTGTGGGTTGTTATGGTTGGTTTGTCAGAGGGGTGTTATAGTGGGTTGTTATAGTTGGTTTGTTATAGTGGGTTGTTATGGTTGGTTTGGTATAGTGGGTTGTTATAGTGGGTTGTTATGGTGGGTTTGTTAGAGGGTTGTTATATTTGGTTGTTATGGTTGGTTTGTCAGAGGTTGTTAAAGTGGGTTGTTGTGGTTGGGTTGTCAGAGGGATGTTGTTGTGGGTTGTTATGGTTGGGTTGTCAGAGGGTTGTTATTGTGGGTTGTTATGGTTGGTTTGTTATAGTGGGTTGTTATAGTGGGTTGCTATGGTTGGTTTGTTAGAGGGTTGTTATAGTGGGTTGTTGTGGCTGGTCATAGGGTTTTGACCGTGAGTTGTTACAGTGAGTTGTCAGTATAAACCCTCAGTAACTTGTTATAGTATATGTGAGACCACTTTTGCTAACTTTATTGATTGAAGTCTGGACAAAACAGGGACAATATCCTCTAGCATATATTCATTGACAGATTTATTTTTAAGAGATTGTTCTCATCACATAAATCCAAAAAAATCCTGACTCTAAATGTTATTCAGAACCCAAATGACTGGACTAACGAGGTCTCACTACAATATATATGCATGGTTACTGAGACAGCCTACCACGCCATCAACACTTACTACAAGATCAATACCAGCCAGGAATATTAGCATAAATAATCTACAACAAGTAAACCCTGACACAAAGTTTTCATTCTAGTTGCTGTCTTACATGCATTTGATCAACAAAACAAACATAAGACAAGTAACAATAATCTATTTTCAACATATAACACGTCTGGTGGTACTCAGTATAAACACAACACATATATATACAACACACAATCACAAGTCTGGTGCTACTCGGTACAAACACAACACATATAACACACAATCACAAGTCTGGTGGTACTCGGTACAAACACAACACATACAACACACAATCACAAGTCTGGTGGAACTCAGTACAAACACAACACATACAACACACAATCACAAGTCTGGTGGTACTCAGTACAAACACAACACATACAACACACAATCACACGTCTGGTGGTACTCAGTACAAACACAACACATACAACACACAATCACACGTCTGGTGGTACTCAGTACAAACACAACACATACAACACACAATCACGAGTCTGGTGGTACTCGGTACAAACACAACACATACAACACCCACACAATCACTCAACACTTATCTGGTACACATTACAACCACAATTTGAAGACTTTATGCTTCTGAAACATAACCTGGTAGATTTCCATTCATTCCCATGGTGACATTACCAAAGAGGCTTATGGGAGAGGAAGCTGCCAGGTAAATTGACACCTGGATGATAGGTAAGGACACATTCTAGTTTACATTTCACATTTCTTGTTTCATCTATAGTGTCCGCTAGGGTAAGATATTTTTTTAAACACAAGAGAAACAATTTCATTCAAGAAACATCAATTCTTTTTCCTGATGTATATCAAAAAAGAAGGTATCCTCTTCAGTTGATAAAACAGTCGGAATAAAGCTTTAAAGTCACCTGCATCTGATTTTTATCGAATGGCCATGCTTTGAACATTAAAAAAGAACAGACATAATTGAATATCATATTCCCGCAATATATTGGTGAAAGGGAGAAATACTATGTATAACCTGTTGCTGGGTGAGATTGTGTTATCATCCAAGGGCTAGGATTCTGGGTGAGATTGTGTTATCATCCGAGGGCTAGGTTTCTGGGTGAGATTGTGTTATCATCCGAGGGCTAGGATTCTGGGTGAGATTGTGTTATCATCCGCGGGGTTGGATTCTGGGTGAGATTGTGTTATCATCCGAAGGCTAGGTTACTGGGAGAGATTGTGTTATCATCCGAGGGCTAGGATTCTGTAACATAATGCTGAATAGGGAGCAGGCTGAGGTTGGTATGTTTTATAAGTATCCGGTCTGGTATAACTATCTGATATGGTCTTTGTACTACTCAAACTAATTAACATTTTTATGTGTGAACAATGTAGTCTGTGCTGATATTTTAGAGAAGAAATATTTATTTGGGGAAAAACATAGCACTCCATGCCCGTTTGAGGATGGGAGATCACTCTGGCTCTGTCATCGAGATATGGGTCAGGTGACAGTAGGGAGGGCGGTATATTGGAATCGTTTGTTTTGGAGCTACAAAGATGGTGTAGGTATTGTTTATGAATACTTAAGTTATGGTAATAATTAATGAAATTTCATTTCATATTAAATCATACTGCAATCACTTGATGATAATTCCAACCAAGTTTGAATGCTTTCACACTGAAAATAAGCAAAATATACCCCAAAGTGTTATATCCCTATACTTAATCACAACTGATGGCTGACAATGTCTGAAAAACGACAATCGCAATAAATCAACTGACACTTCATCTAAGGTGACCTAAAATATTGAAAAAAATAACAAAGTAATCAAAGAAGAACAACTAAATTGGTTTCTGAACCAAACTAATTCCTATCCTAATAGAATAAAATGCCTAGACTTACTAATGCAGTAATTTTTGTTATACTAGTTTCATAATGATTTCTGTGAAGTACACTTTGTTAACATTGAGTTAGTTGTATAGGTCTATACATTCATAGCTTTAACACAACCATGTTACAAAACAGGCAAACAGATCTCTATACCATACAGATCTCTATATCATACAGATCTCTATACCATACAGATCTCTATACCAAACAGATCTCTACACCAAACAGATCTCTATACCATACAGATCTCTACACCAAACAGATCTCTATACCATACATATCTCTTTACCATACAGATCTCTACACCAAACAGATCTCTATACCATACAGATCTCTACACCATACAGATCTCTACACGAAACAGATCTTTACACCATACAGATCACTATACCAAACAGATCTCTATACCATACAGATCTCTACACCAAACAGATCTCTATACCATACAGATCTCTACACCATACAGATCTCTACACCATACAGATCTCTATACCATACAGATCTCTATACCATACAGATCTCTATACCAAACAGATCTCTATACCAAACAGATCTCACCACCAAACAGATCTCTATACCAAACAGATCTCTATACCAAACAGATCTCTACACCAAACAGATCTATACACCAAACAGATCTATACACCATACAGATCTCTATACCATACAGATCTCTACACCAAACAGATCTCTATACCATACAGATCTCTATACCATACAGATCTCTACACCAAACAGATCTCTATACCATACAGATCTCTATACCATACAGATCTCTACACCAAACAGATCTCTATACCATACAGATCTCTATACCATACAGATCTCTACACCAAACAGATCTCTATACCATACAGATCTCTATACCATACAGATCTATACACCAAACAGATCTCTATACCATACAGATCTCTATACCATACAGATCTCTACACCAAACAGATCTCTATACCATACAGATCTCTATACCATACAGATCTCTACACCAAACAGATCTCTATACCATACAGATCTCTATACCATACAGATCTCTACACCAAACAGATCTCTATACCATACAGATCTCTATACCATACAGATCTCTACACCAAACAGATCTCTATACCATACAGATCTCTATACCATACAGATCTCTACACCAAACAGATCTCTATACCATACAGATCTCTATACCATACAGATCTCTACACCAAACAGATCTCTATACCATACAGATCTCTATACCATACAGATCTCTACACCAAACAGATCTCTATACCATACAGATCTCTATACCATACAGATCTCTACACCAAACAGATATCTACACCATACAGATCTCTATACCATACAGATCTCTATACCAAACAGATCTCTACACCAAACAGATCTCTACACCAAACATATTTCTATACCAAACCGATCTCTATACCATACAGATCTCTATACCAAACAGATCTCTATACCATACAGATCTCTACACCAAACAGATCTCTAAACCAAACAGATCTCTTTACCATACATATCTCTACACCAAACAGATCTCTATACCATACAGATCCCTACACCAAACAGATCTCTTTACCAAACAGATCTCTACACCAAACAGATCTCTACACTAAATAGATCTATACACCATACAGATCTCTACACCATACAGCTTTCTACACAAACAGATCTCTACACCAAACAGATCTCTACACCATACAGATCTCTACACCACACAGATCTCTATACCATACAGATCTCTATACCATACATATCTCTATACCAAACAGATCTCTACACCAAACAGATCTCTATACCATACAGATCCCTACACCAAACAGATCTCTACACCAAACAGATCTCTACACCAAACAGATCTCTATACCATACAGATCTCTACACCAAACAGATCTCCACACCAAACAGATCTCAAACAGATCTCTATACCATACAGATCTCTATACCATACATATCTCTACACCAAACAGATCTCTATACCAAACAGATCTCTACACTATACAGATCTCAACACCAAACAGATCTCTACACCAAACAGATCTCTACACTAAATAGATCTCTACACCATACAGATCTCTACACCATACAGCTATCTACACAAACAGATCTCTACACCATACCGATCTCTACACCATACAGCTATCTACACAAACAGATCTCTACACAAAACAGATCTCTACACCATACAGATATCTACACCATACATATCTCTAAAGAAACAGATCTCTACAGAAAACAGATCTCTACACCAAACAGATCCCTACACCAAACAGATGAAAGGTCATATTGACCACAAGTAATACACTTACTTTCTTTGGCAATTTGATGATCCAAGATGGGGGTACGATGAGAGCCTGATGGGGCCCAAGGGAGCACTGCTCCTCTATCTGCTGCATCATAAAGCAGGAGACTTTGTTGTGGTACGCTGCTTTACACCACGAACAGCTGATGGCAATTATTTCCTGGAATGTAAATTAATCTTCTTCATAATGACCTGGTTAGATACGTGTCCTCTTTAAATGCTAACCTCGATATATATGTTTATTGTCTAAACACTTACCTGGTTAAATATCTGTAGTCTCGAAATACTGGACTGGTTAAATACCTGTAGTCTCTAAACACTGGATTGGTTAAATACCCGTAGTCTCTAAACACTGGACTGGTTAAATGCCTGTAGTCTCTAAACACTGGACTGGTTAAATACCTGTAGTCTCTAAACACTGGATTGGTTAAATACCTGTAGTCTCTAAACACTGGACTGGTTAAATGCCTGTAGTCTCTAAACACTGGATTGGTTAAATACCTGTAGCCTCTAAACACTGGACTGGTTAAATTCCTGTAGTCTCTAAACACTGGACTGGTTAAATACCCGTACTCCCTTAACACTGACCTGGTTAAATACCTGTAGTCTCTAAACACTGGACTGGTTAATACCTGTAGTCTTTAAACACTGGACTGGTTAAATACCTGTAGTCTCTAAACACTGGACTGGTTAAATACCTGTAGTCTCTAAACACTTGACTAGTTAAATGCCTGTAGTCTCTAAACACTGGATTGGTTAAATACCTGTAGTCTCTAAACACTGACCTGGTTAAATACCTGTAGTCTCTAAACACTGGACTGGTTAAATACCCGTACTCCCTTAACACTGACCTGGTTAAATACCTGTAGTCTCTAAACACTTACCTGGTTAAATACCCGTAGTCTCTAAACACTGGACTGGTTAAAAACCCGTAGTCTCTAGACCCTGGACTGGTCAAATACCTGTACTCCCTAAACACTGACCTGGTTAAATACCTGTAGTCTCTAAACAGTTACCTGGTTAAATACCCATAGTCTCTAAACACTGGATTGGTTAAATATCTGTAGTCTCTAAACACTGGACTGGTTAAAAACCTGTAGTCTCTAAACCCTGGACTGGTCAAATACCTGTAGTTTCAAAACACTGGACTAGTTAAATGCCTATAGTCTCTAAACACTGGACTGGTCAAATACCTGTAGTCTCTAAACACTGGACTAGTTAAATGCCTGTAGTCTCTAAACACTTACCTGGTTAAATACCTGTAGTCTCTAAACACTGGACTAGTTAAATACATGTAGTCTCTAAACACTAACATGGTTAAATACCTGTAGTCTCTAAACACTTACCTGGTCAAATACTTGTACTCTCTAAACAATGACCTGGTTAAATACCTGTAGTCTCTAAACACTGGACTGGTGGTTAAATACCTGTAGTCTCTAAACACTGGACTAGTGAAATACCTGTACTCCCTAAACACTGACCTGGTTAAATACCTGTAATCTCTAAACACTTATCTGGTTATATTTTTGTACTCATGTCCTCTCTAAACACTAACTTGGTGAGATATGTGTACTCATGTACTGTCTAAACACTAACCTGGTTAGATATATATGTACTCATGTACTCTCTAGACTCTAACCTGGTTAGATATGTGTACTCACGTACCCTCTGAACACTAACCTGGTTAGATACATGTACTCTCTTAACACTGACCTGGTTAAATACTTGTACTATCTTAACATTTACCAGGTCAAATACCTGTACTCTCTAAACACTAACCTGGTTAGATATGTGTACTTTTGTATTCTCTAAACACTAACCTGGTTAGATATGTGTACTCATGTAATCTCTAAACACTAACTTGGTTAGATATGTGTACTCATGTACTCTCTGAACACTAACCTGGTTAGATACATGTACTCTCTTAACACTGACCTGGTTAAATACTTGTACTATCTTAACATTTACCAGGTCAAATACCTGTACTCTCTAAACACTAACCTGGTTAGATATGTGTACTTATGTACTCTCTAAACACTAACCTGGTTAGATATGTGTACTCATGTAATCTCTAAACACTAACTTGGTTAGATATGTGTACTCATGTACTCTCGAAACACTGACCTGGTAAGATATATGTACTCTCTAAACACTGACCTGGTTAGATATGTGTACTCACGTAATCTTGAAACACTGACCTGGTTAGATGCATGTACACTCAAACCACTGACCTGATGAAATGCTTAAATTCTTTAAGCATATTTTAATTTAAAACCTTTCTTTAGTATCGTCAAAGTTGTAATTGTACTCTAAACATTGTAATTGTGTATCTTTATGATCACCGTCTAGTTTGTAAATCTCTAAATACCATCCAAAATAAAGAGTAAATCACATTTGTCCATGGCTTTTAAAAAAAAAAAAAGGAATTGTTAAGACAAATTTAATTACCGAAATAAAAGCACCACCGCTCATGTGTGTTTGAATTGTAGGTATAAGTGTCTTTAAAGATGGGTTTATGATGTTTCTATTCACACAATAAAGAAGTGCAATCTCAGATGTCAGATAAACCCATATGTGTTACCTTTATTAACAAAATCATTCATAAAATGTCCATTATCAACATTGTATCATTGTTCCAGTAAACTACTTAAATTGAAAATGGTCTGTTTTCACCTCAACCTTGACCTGGCCAGTTATCTGCAGATACCAGTACAAACAATCCCACAAACTGAATGGCTGGCTGGTTGTCAGGAGATTCACTTAGCTGCTTTGTGAGGGGGAATTCACTTAATGGCTGACTGGTTGTCAGGAGATTCACTTAGCTGCTGAGTGATTGTGAGGGAATGCACTTAATGGCTGACTGGTTGTCAGGAGATTCACTTAGCTGCTGAATGATTGTGAGGGAATTCATTTAATGGCTGACTGGTTGTCAGGAGATTCATTTAACTGCTGACTGATTGTGAGGGATTTCACTGAATGGCTGACTGGTTGTCAGGAAATTCACTTAAGTGCTGACTGGTTGTCAGGGGAATCACTTAACTGCTGACTGATTGTCAGGGAATTAACTGAATGGCTGGCTTGTTGTCAGAGAATTCACTTAACTTCTGACTGATTGTCAGGGAATTCAATTAATGGTGGACTGGTTGTCAGATAATTCACTTAATAGCTGACTGGTTGTCGGGGGATTCACTCAATAGCTGACTAATTGTCGGGGGATTCACTTAATATCTGGGTGGTTGTCAGGAGATTCACTTAATGGCTGACTGGTAGTCAGGGGAATCACTTAATGGCTGGCTGGTCGTCAGGGGATTCACTAACTGGCTGACTGGTTGTCAGGGGATAAACTTAATGGCTGACTGGTTGTCAGGGGAATCACTTAATGGCTGACTGGTTATCAGGGGAATCACTAACTGGCTGACTGGTTGTCAGGGGATAAACTTAACTGCTGACTGGTTGTGAGGGGATTCATTAAATGGCTGACTAGTTGTCAGGGATTTAACTTAATTGCTGACTGGTTGTCAGGGGATTCACTTAATTGCTGACTGGTTGTCAGGGGAATCACTTAATGGCTGACTGGTTGTCAGGGGAATCACTAACTGGCTGACTGGTTGTCAGGGGATTCACTTAATGGCTGACTGTTTGTCAGGGGAATCACTTAATTGCTGACTGTTTGTCAGGGGATTCACTTAATGGTTGACTGGTTGTCAAGAGATTTACTTAATGGCTGACTGGTTGTCAGGATATTCACTTAATTGTTGACTGGTTGTCAGGGGAATCACTTACTGGCTGACTGGTTGTCAGGGGATAAACTTAATGGCTGACTGGTTGTCAGGGGAATCACTAACTGGCTGACTGGTTGTCAGGGGATAAACTTAATTGCTGACTGGTTGTCAGGGGATTCATTAAATGGCTGACTGGTTGTCAGGGATTTAACTGAATTGCTGACTGGTTGTCAGGGGATTCACTTAATGGTTGACTGGTTGTCAAGAGATTTACTTAATGGCTGACTGGTTGTCAGGATATTCACTTAATTGTTGACTGGTTGTCAGGGGAATCACTTAATGGCTGACTGGTTGTCAGGGGAATCACTAACAGGCTGACTGGTTGTCAGGGGATAAATTTAATGGCTGACTGGTTGTAAGGGGAATCACTTAATTGCTGACTGTTTGTCAGGGGATTCACTGAACTACTGACTGGTTGTCGTTGAATTTACTAAATGGCCGACTGGTTGTCGGGCGATCCACTTTATGGCTGACTTGTTGTCAGGAGAATCACGTAATAGTTGACTTGCTGGTTGGGAAATCACTTAATGGCTGACTGGTTGTCGGGGGATTTACTAAATGGCTGACTGGTTGTTAGGGGATTCACTTGATTGCTGACTGGTTGTCAGGGTAATCACTAAATATCAGACTGGTTGTCAGGGGGTTCACTTAATGGCCTACTTGTTGTCAGGGGAATCACTTAATGATTGACTGGTTGTGAGGGGATTCACTTAATGGTTGACTGGTTGCCAGGGGAATCACTTAATTGCTGACTGGTTGTCAGAGGATTCACTTAATTGCTGACTGGTTGTCAGGGGAATCACTTAATTGCTTACTGGTTGTCAGGGGAATCACTAACTGGCTGACTGATTGTCAGAGGATTCACTTAATTGCTGACTGGTTGTCAGGGGAATCACTTAATTGCTTACTGGTTGTCAGGGGATTCACTTAATTGCTGACTGGTTGTCAGGGGATTCACTTAATTGTTGACTGGTTGTCAGGGGATCCCAGAAAGATCTATACACAAAACAAGAGGCCCAATGGGCCAGCATCGATCACCTGGTATTAATTTCACACTTGTAACCTTAAATATAGGTCAAGGTCATTAATTAGAACAAACTTAGTAGGCCTTTACCCCAGCATGGGTAGTGCTTCATCCCAGCATAATACTGGCCAAATATCATCAACTTGGGCCTTTTGGTTATTCAGAAGAAGTCATTTAAAGATTTTGAACATATTTGACCCATGTGACCTTGAATATATGTCAAGGTCATTCATTTGAACAAACTTGGTAGCCCATTATCAAAGCATGCTACTTGCATTCGGGCCAGGTGAGATAAAAAATTCTTAAGTGGATTTCATGAACATCAATAATTAAACTTATGTTTATGTAGCACAATCACAAGGTAAAGGTTCAACATAAAATTAAATAAAATTAGAAGGCACTTACTTTGCTTTGGAAAGCGAATCGCTGTTGGAATGACTAAAAAAGAAATAACAATGAGTTAGTAAGAAAATTGTAAATAGATCTTTATCTAATAAGAAGTTTGAAGTCATAAACAAGTATCTTCCTGATGTTTGCATTCATAAATATTCTATGAAGACAGGCAGTATGTGAAGACTGTTATAAGATGAGTTTCTCTATTATACCTTTCCACACTGTTTACATTTGCCCTCCTGGCGACGTCTGTGGACCCAATGGTGACGCATGGAAGTTTGCTGAAAAATACATGAAATTATGACAATTAAAGCTGAAATAGTTAGTTACAGGCCCTCAGGTCATTTAATTGGACAAACTTGATAGTCCTTTATCCAAGCATGCTTCAAACAAACTATCAAGACTGGAGACCTCTTGGTTACTCTGTTTTTTATTTCAACAAATTAATAGCCCTTCATCCAAGCAAGAAACAGGCCATATATCCCGACTGTAGGTATCACTGTTTGTTAGAAGAGATCATATCAAGATGTTTACAAATACCTTTACTCCAAATGTAAGTCGATGTCACTTATTAGAAAACTCAACTTTTATAGTTTTAGAGATAGTATGGATTATAATTCATCTGAAAATATTGTTTGAAATTTAACTTATTCAACTCCTGTGACCTTGAATTACAGGAGAACAAGGAGACACCTGTTACAGAGTAGCTGTATCACACAGTCTGGAGTACAAGGAGACACTTGTTACAGAGTAGCTGTATCACACAGTCTGGAGTACAAGGAGACACCTGTTACAGTGTAGCTGTATCTAAGTCGGGAATACAAACAGACACCTGTTACAGAGTAGCTGTGTTACACAGTGGAGAGTACAAAGAGACACCTGTTACAGTGTAGCTGTATCACACAGTCTGGAGCACAAGGAGACACCTGTTACAGTGTCGCTGTCACACAGTCTTGAGTACAAGAAGACACCTGTTACAGTGTTGCTGTGTCCCACAGTTGGGAGTACAAGGAGACCCCTGTTACTCTGTAGCTGCATCACATAGTGGGGAGTACAAGGAGACACTTGTTACAGTGTAGCTGTGTTATACAGTTGGGAGTACAAGGAGTAGCTGTGTTACACAGTGGAGGGTACAAAGAGACACCTGTTACAGTGTAGCTGTGCCACACAGTGGGGAGTACAAGGAGACAACTGTTACTGTATCTAAGTCGGGAATACAAACAGACACCTGTTACCGAGTAGCTGTGTTACACAGTGGAGAGTACAAAGAGCCACCTGTTACAGTGTAGCTGTATCTAAGTCGGGAATACAAACAGGCACCTGTTACAGAGTAGCTGTATCACACAGGCTGGAGTACAAGGAGACACCTGTTACAGTATAGCCGTCACACAGTCTGGAGTACAAGAAGACACCTGTTACAGTGTTGCTGTGTTACATCGTCGGAAGGACAAGGAGACACCTGTTACTCTGTAGCTGGAGTAGCTGTATCACACAGTCTGGAGCACAAGGAGACACCTGTTACTCTGTAGCTGGAGTAGCTGTATCACACAGTCTGGAGTACAAGGTGACACTTGTTACAGAGTAGCTGTGTTACACAGTGGGGAGTACAAGGAGTTACCTGTTACAGTGTAGCTGTGTTACAGAGTCTGGAGTACAAGGAGACAGCTGTATCTAAGTCGGGAATACAAACAGACACCTGTTACAGAGCAGCTGTGTTACACAGTGGAGAGTACAAAGAGACACCTGTAACAGTGTAGCTGTTTCACACAGTCTGGAGTACAAGGAGACCCTTGTTACAGAGTAGCTGTATCACGCAGTCTGTAGTACAAGGAGACACTTGTTACAGAGGAGCTGTGTTACACAGTGGGTAGTACAAAAAGACACTTGTTACAGTGTAGCTGTGTCACACACTGGGGAGTACAAGGAGACACTTGTTACAGAGTAGCTGTATCACGCAGTCTGTAGTACAAGGAGACACTTGTTACAGTGAAGCTGTATCACACAGTTGGGAGTACAAGGAGACCCCTGTTACTCTGTAGCTGCATCACACAGGGGGGAGTACAAGGAGAACCTTGAATTACAGGAGAACAAGGAGACACCTGTTACAGTGTCGCTGTCACACAGTCTTGAGTACAAGGAGACACCTGTAACAGTGTAGCTGTATCACACAGTCTGTAGTACAAGGAGACACTTGTTACAGAGGAGCTGTGTTACACAGTGGGTAGTACAAAAAGACACTTGTTACAGTGTAGCTGTGTTATACAGTTGGGAGTACAAGGAGTAGCTGTGTTACACAGTGGAGGGTACAAAGAGACACCTGTTACAGTGTAGCTGTATCTAAGCCGGGCATACAAACAGACACCTGTTACAGAGCAGCTGTGTTACACAGTGGAGAGTACAAAGAGCCACCTGTTACAGTGTAGCTGTACCACACAGTCTGGAGTACAAGGAGACCCCTGTTACAGTGTAGCTGTGTTACACAGTGGAGAGTACAAAGAGCCACCTGTTACAGTGTAGCTGTACCACACAGTCTGGAGTACAAGGAGACCCCTGTTACAGTGTAGCTGTGTTACAGAGTCGGGAGGACAAGGAGACACCTGTTACTCTGTAGCTGGAGTAGCTGTATCACACAGTCTGGAGAACAAGGAGACACTTGTTACAGAGGAGCTGTGTTACACAGTGGGTAGTACAAAAAGACACTTGTTACAGTGTAGCTGGGTCACACTGTCGGGGGTACAAGGAGACACCTGTTTCTCTGTAGCTGCATCACACAGTCTGGAGTACAAGGTGACACTTGTTACAGAGTAGCTGTGTTACACAGTGGGGAGTACAAAGAGACACCTGTTGCAGTGTAGCTGTATCACACAGTCTGTAGTACAAGGAGACACTTGTTACAGCGTAGCTGTGTTACACAGTGGGTAGTACAAAAAGACACTTGTTACAGTGTAGCTGTCACACAGTGGGAGTACAAGGAGACATTTGTTACAGTGTAGCTGTGTTACAGAGTCTGGAGTACAAGGAGACAGCTGTATCTAAGTCGGGAATACAAACAGACACCTGTTACCGAGTAGCTGTGTTACACAGTGGAGGGTACAAAGAGACACCTGTTACAGTGTAGCTGTGTCAAACTGTCGGGAGTACAAGGAGACACTTGTTACAGTGTAGCCATGTCACACACTAGGGAGTACAAGGAGACACTTATTATAGTGTAGCTGTGTTACACAGTGGGGAGTACAAGGAGTTACCTGTTACAGTGTAGCTGTGTTACAGAGTCGGGGGTACAAGGAGACACCTGTTTCTCTGTAGCTGCATCACACAGTCTGGAGTACAAGGAGACAATTGTTACAGAGTAGCTGTATCACGCAGTCTGTAGTACAAGGAGACACTTGTTACAGTGAAGCTGTATCACACAGTTGGGAGTACAAGGAGTCACCTGTTACAGTGTAGCTGGGTCACAGATACTGGAGTACAACGAGACACCTGTTACAGTGTAGCTGTGTTACAGAGTCTGGAGTACAAGGAGACCCCTGTTACAGTGTAGCTGTTTCACACAGTCTGGAGTACAAGGAGACAATTGTTACAGAGTAGCTGTATCACGCAGTCTGTAGTACAAGGAGACACTTGTTACAGCGTAGCTGTGTTACACAGTGGGTAGTACAAAAAGACATTTGTTACAGTGTAGCTGTGTTATACAGTTGGGAGTACAAGGAGACACTTGTTACAGTGTAGCTGTGTTATACAGTTGGGAGTACAAGGAGACAACTGTTACTGTATCTAAGTCGGGAATACAAACAGAAACCTGTTACAGAGTAGCTGTGTTACACAGTGGGGAGTACAAAGAGACACCTGTTGCAGTGTAGCTGTATCACACAGTCTGGAGCACAAGGAGACACCTGTTACAGTGTCGCTGTCACACAGTCTTGAGTACAAGGAGACACCTGTAACAGTGTAGCGGTGTCACACAGTCTGGAGGAGACACTTGTTACAGAGTAGCTGTGTTACACAGTGGAGGGTACAAAGAGACACCTGTTACAGTGTAGCTGTGCTACACAGTTGGTAGTACAAGGAGACACCTGTTACTGTGTAGCTGTCACACAGTCTTGAGTACAAGAAGACACCTGTTACAGTGTTGCTGTGTCACACAGTTGAGAGTACAAGGAGACATTTGTTACAGTGTAGCTGTGTTACACAGTGGAGAGTACAAAGAGCCACCTGTTACAGTGTAGCTGTATCTAAGTCGGGAATACAAACAGACACCTGTTACAGAGTAGCTGTGTTACACAGTGGAGAGTACAAAGAGCCACCTGTTACAGTGTAGCTGTACCACACAGTCTGGAGTACAAGGAGTCACCTGTTACAGTGTAGCTGTGTTACAGAGTCGGGGGTACAAGGAGACACCTGTTACAGTATAGCCGTCACACAGTCTGGAGTACAAGAAGACACCTGTTACAGTGTTGCTGTGTCCCACAGTTGGGAGTACAAGGAGACACTTGTTACAGAGGAGCTGTGTTACACAGTGGGTAGTACAAAAAGACATTTGTTACAGTGTAGCTGTGTTACAGAGTCGGGAGGACAAGGAGACACCTGTTACTCTGTAGCTGCCTCACACAGTGGGGAGTACAAGGAGACAACTGTTACTGTATCTAAGTCGGGAATACAAACAGACACCTGTTACAGAGCAGCTGTGTTACACAGTGGAGAGTACAAAGAGCCACCTGTTACAGTGTAGCTGTACCACACAGTCTGGAGTACAAGGAGACCCCTGTTACTCTGTAGCTGCATCACATAGTGGGGAGTACAAGGAGACACTTGTTACGGTGTAGCTGTGTTACACAGTGGGGAGTACAAAGAGACACCTGTTGCAGTGTAGCTGTGTCACACTGTCGGGAGTACAAGGAGACACTTGTTACG
>NW_018403665.1:10996-11377 GCF_002113885.1 Mizuhopecten yessoensis | reverse complement strand
GGAGTACAAGGAGTCACCTGTAACTGTGTAGCTGTGTTACACAGTGGGGAGTACAAGGAGTCACCTGTAACTGTGTAGCTGTGTCACAGAGTCGGGAGTACAAGGAGTCACCTGTTACAGTGTAGCTGTGTTACACAGTCGGGAGGACAAGGAGTCACCTGTAACTGTGTAGCTGTGTCACACAGTCTGTAGTACAAGGAGACACTTGTTACAGAGTAGCTGTGTTACACAGTGGGTAGTACAAGGAGTCACCTGTTACAGTGTAGATGTCACACAGTTGGGAGTACAAGGAGACACTTGTTACAGTGTAGCTGTCACACAGTGGGAGTACAAGAAGACACTTGTTACAGTGTAGCTGTGTTATAGAGTTGGGAGTACAAA
>NW_018403665.1:4841-7932 GCF_002113885.1 Mizuhopecten yessoensis | reverse complement strand
GGGGAGTACAAGGAGACACTTATTACTGTGTAGCTATGTCACACAGTGGGGAGTACAAGGAGACACTTGTTAGTGTAGCTGTGTCACACATTGGGGAGTACAAGAAGACACCTGTTACAGTGTAGCTGTGTCACACATTGGGGAGTACAAGAAGACACCTGTTACAGTGTAGCTGTGTCACACAGTTGGGAGTACAAGGAGACACCTGTTACAGTGTAGCTGTGTCACATTGGGGAGTACAAGAAGACACATGTTACAGTGTAGCTGTGTCACACAGTTGGGAGTACAAGGAGACACATGTTACAGGTGTAGCTGTGTCACACATTGGGGAGTACAAGGAGACACCTGTTACAGTGTTGCTGTGTCACACAGTCGGGAGTACATGGAGTCACCTGTAACTGTGTAGCTGTCACGCAGTCGGTAGTACAAGGAGTCACCTGTAACTGTGTAGCTGTCTTACATTGGGGAGTACAAGGAGACACATGTTACAGGTGTAGCTGTGTCACACATTGTGGAGTACAAGGAGATACTTGTTACAGGTGTAGCTGTGTCACACATTGGGGAGTACAAGGAGACACTTATTACTGTGTAGCTATGTCATACATTGGGGAGTACAAGGAGACACTTGTTACAGGTGTAGCTGTGTCACACATTGGGGAGTACAAGTAGACACTTATTACTGTGTAGCTATGTCACACACTGGGGAGTACAAGGAGACTCCTGTTACAGTGTAGCTGTGTCACACAGTGGGGAGTACAAGGAGACACTTCTTACAGTGTAGCTGTGTCACATAGTTGGGAGTACAAGGAGACACCTGTTACAGTGTAGCTGTGTTACACAGTGGGGAGTCACCTGTAACTGTGTTACTGTCACACAGATCTGTTAGGTCAACGTTCTCCAACAGAAGTCTCACAGGTCTCATTATATCAGTACAGCTAGATGAATCTACAATACAATCTCGTCAATTATGGTGACACCCCGAAGCGGGTCCCTGGAGAATCCCTGCTAGAAGTGTGTGACTTGATCACACGTTGTGGTGGTACCAGCACCAGTACAGTGGTGTAAACACTGGACCACATGGGACTTCTAATCACATCTGCTCTACAACAACATTTCAGTCTCTACATCAGAAACACTGTACTAAATTGTTGACTTCTTAACAGAGAAATCCCCACCACTGAAGTGTAAACTGCCTGACAAGTGTAAATAACATCTCTGTCATTCTGGCCTTTAGTTGTAAATGTCCTAGGTATGTCATTCTGGCAGACAGGTGTAAATGTCCTAATGTCCTAAGTATGTCATTCTGGCAGACAGGTGTAAATGTCCTAAGTATGTCATTGTGGCAGACAGGTGTAAATGTCCTAAGTATGTCATTCTGGCAGACAGGTGTAAATATCTTACTTAACTGTAATTCTGGATGACAAATGTACAAATGACTTACTTCTCTGTAGTTCCTCAGCCCAGCTTCACGGAATGTTGGTTTGCATCGGAGATTTTTCTATAAATGAAGAAAACCATGGTTATACAATAAAATACCACAATGATACACAATGATACACAATAAAATAACATAATGATACACAATGATACACAATGATACACAATAAAATAACATAATGATACACAATGAAATAACACTATGATACACAATGATACACAATGATACACAATGATACACAATGATACACAATAAAATAACATAATGATACACAATGATACACAATGAAATAACACAATGATACACAATGAATCACTGAAGTGATAAAGTAACACTTAATGTACTAACTGATATTTACTGGAGATTCATATTATTGTGTTCTACGATATGAATATTATTACAGATACATATGATTGTGTTCTACGATATGAATATTATTACAGATACATATGATTGTGTTCTACGATATGAATATTATTATAGATACATATTATTGTGTTCTACGATATGAATAATATTACAGATACATATTATTGTGTTCTACGATATGAATATTATTATAGATACATATTATTGTGTTCTACGATATGAATATTATTACAGATACATATTATTGTGTTCTACGATATGAATAATATTACAGATACATATTATTCTTATTTTACTTGGTTTTTTTTATCTGGTTCACACACATAGGTCACAATTAGCATTAAATAGCAAAAAATAAGGAAACCTATGAAATATATAGATTTATCTTTGTAAGTTGTTTTTGTTCCACCTGATGCTTTAACAAGTGTATATAATAGACTGTAAGATTTAGTGTTTGGAAGTTTTACTTTTGTGATCTTGACCTTATCTGAGCAAACATGAACTGATCAGCTGAGATACCGAAGGTTGCAATCATAAAGTGATAATGAAATATTTCTATTTACAGTAATTAAGTGACCTTGACTTTGGAATGAGCTCTTTGAGACACAACACCTGTTCAAGATAATGAAGTACTTGACAGTGGTACCATATAAGGTAAATTTATTATAATCAATGAGCCTTTTCAATTGTCAACAACCACTGATGTACAAACTCCTGTCTGTAGTAATGCTCTGTAACATGAACGTATTCACGACTCCCAGACATCTTGGTTCACCTCCAATATCCCCGTACATATCTACAGTAGATGCACAGTGTCCTTCAGCAAACATTTTCCACCTATGCAGCCTCATAGTGAATAGTTTATATCCACTTATATATACACCTTTGTGCAAACATTAACAGGCTCACCTTTTCCAGTATGCCTATGCAGGCAGTGTGTGCCACAATTTTGCAAGCAACACACTTTTTTCTTGGTCCACTTCGCTGAAATGATACATTTAAAGTATTAGAACTATCAACACTTGTGGTTATGCTAAAAGTACTTACATTATCAAGATGAACTTTTACTATTTTCATCATCAATATCACAACAAAGAGAAAAAATAAACAAGATGCATGTAGGACATGTAAAGTTCTTTTATCTTAGCTACGCAAGGAAGGGTATCTCAGACTTGGTGTCTACCCACAGAATTAAAATGCTTCCTTGAAACCAGGGAAGGTGGGGTATCTCAGACTTAGTGTCTACCCACAGAATTAAAATGCTTCCTTGAAACCAGGGAAGGT
>NW_018403665.1:1454-4680 GCF_002113885.1 Mizuhopecten yessoensis | reverse complement strand
GTGTCTACCCACAGAATTAAAATGCTTCCTTGAAACCAGGGAAGGTGGGGTATCTCAGACTTAGTGTCTACCCATAGAATTAAAATGCTTCCTTGAAACCAGGGAAGGTGGGGTATCTCAGACTTGGTGTCTACCCACAGAATTAAAATGCTTCCTTGAAACCAGGGAAGGTGGGGTATCTCAGACTTGGTGTCTACCCACAGAATTAAAATGCTTCCTTGAAACCAGGGAAGGTGGGGTATCTCAGACTTAGTGTCTACCCATGGAATTAAAATGCTTCCTTGAAACCAGGACAGGTAGGCTATCTCAGACTTGGTGTCTACACAAGGAATTAAAATGCTTTCTTGAAACCAGGACAGGTAGGCTATCTAAGACTTGGTGTCTACCTAAGGAATTAAAACGCTTCCTTGAAACCAGGGCAGGTGGGGTATCTTCAGACTTGTCTACCCAAGGAATTAAAATGCTTCCTTGAAACCAGGGCAGGTGGGGTATCTCAGAATTGGTGTCTACACAAGGAATTAAAATGCTTCCTTGAAACCAGGGCAGGTGGGGTATCTCAGACTTGGTGTCTACCCACGGAATTAAAATGCTTCTTTGAAACCAGGACAGATTGGGTTTCTCAGACTTGGTGTCTACCCATGGAATTAAAATGCTTCCTTGAAACCAGGGCAGGTAGGGTATCTCAGACTTGGTTTCTACCTAAGGAATTTAAATGCTTCCTTGAAACCAGGGCAGGTGGGGTATCACAGACTTGGTGTCTACACAAGGAATTAAAATGCTTCCATGAAACCAAAAAATACAAAATACTCTAATTGTATCACTCTGCTGGATATTTAAGTAATCATGGCAAAAAAATCTCATTAAAGTAAATGTATTATATCCCAGGAATAGGGTCAGTCCCCGACCAATCTTGGTGGCATATGTATCCAAATCTTCGTGCTCAGCATCTGCATATATCATTATAGGGTAAGTATCTTACTGTTTCCGTGTTACCACCCAAGGACTAAGTCCCTAAGGGTGGGGGCAGACCCCATAGCTATTTCCTGTAGCATAATGTGATCATCTCGTCATGCTCAGCAAATGTTTTTCGATTAAGGGATGGGGATCTCAGCAATTTCCATGCTATGACTAAGATACTAAGGGACCTAGGTCGTGTCAGACCCAAATGCTAATCCTAGCAGCATATCTTATCAGATTTTTTAATACCCAGCGATTGCAAATGTAGTTAGGGATAGGGATCTGAATCATTTCCATACTTTGGCGAAGGGCCAAAGTCTGTATGGGCAAGGGCAGACCCCAAGGCATATGTATATTTAATAAAATAATAATAATATACAACATTTGATAAAGCGCCCTATCTAGCTAACATAAACCATTCGCTTTACAGTACATAGATATACAATCAATACAATTAACATATACATTAATCAATACAATTTTTGAGGAATTTGCAGGAGCTGCCTTATCAGGCGCTAACTACTAGTCCTATGCCACCTGGCTAATATCTCCCTATACGTGTATGCCTGCGTGTGTGCTGGAGATGTAATGTGTTCTGTTTATAGTGGGACCGTGCTTCCAACGGCATCATTTATAGTGCGACCTCACTTGAATGCTACAGCACAGATATCGCAACATCCACCCAATTTATACTCCACCTGGGTTGTTGGAGTTGTGTGGGCAGGAGAAAAACACTTTCTCTGAATATTCCATTCGTATGGCCACTTCGAGGATCGAACCCCGGCTGCCTGCATGGAAGGCCGGAGTGTTTACCACTCAACCAATCCACCCATAATTGTTTTGCATGTTTATGCATAGTAACAGCATAAACAGTTATAAGATTAGGGATCTCAACTGTTTCCATGTTGTGACCCAGAAAGTATGTCCCTTGGGATGTATATTTCAAAGTTATGACCCAGGGACTAAAAAAGTCTTCAAGATTTGGGCCAGACCATTAAGTCATCATAATAATAACAATTTGAGGTTCTTATATACCGCTTTATCACAACCTAGTTCGTAGGTCGTCTCAAAGCGGTTCACAAATTATTATCCTTGGCTATAGGGCCTTTGCAACTAGCCAATATCTTTCTCGACTCCCTGGGGAGCATACAGCTGGTGCTGCCATTTCGGCGCTAACAGCTAGCATTCTACAATTCTAGCACAGCCTGTAACCATGTATGTATTTACAGCTGAGTAGACTCGAACAAGTGGAGTAAAGTATCTTGTTCAAAGATACAACAAAGTGCCGTGGCGCAACCTTTCGGTCACGAGCCCGACGTACTACCTCTAGACTACCGTGCCTCCAGGTAGCATCTCTATAATATATATACTCAGCAATGTGTATATATGGTTATAGGGTACGGATCTCTAAGTTGTTATCCAGAAACTTTAAGTTCTGAGATGAGCGGCCAGACCTAAGGTTAATTCTAATATCATAATTGTGTTTGTGTTTTTAATGCCAAGCCATCGTAAAAATGGTTATGGGGTGGATATCTCAACTCAACTGTTTCAAAGTTATGATTCAGAAATTTAGTCCGATGCAAGGCTTGGGCCAAACCCCAGAGTCGCTCTTGAAGCATGGTTAAAGAGTGGGGATCTGAACCGTTTCAAGGTTATAAGCTTTTTTTGATCCCAACCATCTGCCTCAAGTGGGGTAGAGGTGGGTTCAACCCTGTCATTGGTATGAGATTGAATACTCACAACCTAAGAATGCTTCCAATCAAATATGGTTGATATCTATGTCTCTTTGTAGACATAGATAAAAAGAAGAAGTCACTTAATACTTAAATTACACCTTTTTGGCCCCATGCCTCAACCCCCCAGAGAGTCAGCACTCTATCTGTACAATATTGAATCTCCTCCCCCTAACAATGTTACCAACCAAATATGATTAATATCCGTCTTGAAGTTCTAGAAGAGAAGTCATTTAAAGCAATATGGCCAAATTACCCATCACTGGTCTCAACCCTCAGCCTCTGGGGAGGTCAGCCGAACAATTTGTACAATTCTGAATCCCCTTTGACCAGGTGAGCTAATAATTTAATCTTCCAACAGAAGCACACTATCATATTCAGACAGAAATGCTGCTTAAGCCATTATTTACATCAGTAACTAAAACTATGGACAGTTAGGACAAAAGCTAGGTACCTACCATACAATCAGGCTCCATGGCGTAACAGTAGTCGCCAGAGGCATTGGTCTCAACCCACAGGTGGTCACTGTTGATGGC
>NW_018403665.1:0-106 GCF_002113885.1 Mizuhopecten yessoensis | reverse complement strand
GTCTGGTCCTACAACAAACAACATATACCTCATTGTGTCTGGTCCCACAACAACATATACCTGATTGTGTCTCGTCCTACAACAACATATACCTCATTGTGTCTGG